>NW_012267291.1:5895795-5929190 GCF_000151885.1 Dipodomys ordii | reverse complement strand
TTTTTTCTTTTTTGCTTATGTGGTGCTGAGGAATCGAACCCAGGGCCTCAGGCATGCAAGGCAAGCGCTCTACCACTGAGCCACCTTCCCAACCCCATGGTCTTGATTCTTAAAGGTACCCTTAGCATGCTTTAGTGTTCCCACCTTAGATCCACAGATAAGCTGAGGTAATGTGTTGTTAAATGTCTCCTTCCTTCCAGGGTCTGCAGGTCCTTGTTTCTTGAACTTTGTAGGAGAAGTATGTAGCAAATTGCATATTTTCAAAGGCTGTTACTCCACATCAGCTACTTGAAGGCTTAAGTTATTTATGTAATAGTTCCAACCCTGGCTGAATCTGGCAGTGTGTATATGGATTCTGGTTCCTGTCTAATTTAACTTGGGGCATTGAGATATTGAGCAAGCCCTCTTAAGGAAGTATTTGGCTCCACTCTGCCTTCACAAATTGATCATGTTATTAGCCAAGGTTTACTGCTGGCCTCCATAGTATAGAAAATGTATTTCTTTAATGTATTCATCTCTTCAAGTTAAATCACAATGTATGCCAGATAAGTATTGGGTATGAATGGAATATTTTCCTTAAGGAAGAAGGATGATACTTATTTTCTTGGATATAGGGTTTCTCAAAGTAGGACAGCCTGGCCTTGAACTCTCAATCATCCTGTCTTATCCTCTTCAGTCAGGTGCTACCACACCTGGCTAGAATAGTTCCCAATTTTTAACCTTTCATTCCTTTTGATCTTTAATTTGCTAGTTGCAAAGAGTAAACTTAGGCTGCATAATCTGTTTTTGTTTATCTTTATTGTCTTTTGATGGTGGTGGTGGCACCGGGGTTTGAACCAGAGGCCTTGCGCTAGCCAGGAAGGTTCTGTTGTTATTGCTCCAATGACAGTTTTGTGATCATCTGCCTTCCTACCTTTAGTTTCCCATACATGGAACTTTTTAATTGTGTGAACAACTTGAAAAAGTATTCTTTGGCAGTTGATGTCTTTAAAATATGCATAAGGCTGAGTGAAGACTAACCTAATATGCCAAATGATTAGAAGGCAAAGGTCAGAGAGAGACAAATTGTGGCAGCTTTGGATGATTGTATACACATTGTCCAGCAGAGACAGAGTGTTTGCCAGCCAAGTTACATTGTATACATGAGCAGCTGCTAGAAGGGCAGATACAGGCTGGTCATGATGGCACACCTCTGTTATCCAACTTCTCAGGAGGTAGAGCTAGGAGAATCATTGTCTGAAGCCATCCTGTAATAAATTGATAAAGCAAAAAAGGCCTGGAGGCATGATTCAGGTGGTAGAGAGTCTCCTTGAAAGGGGATTAGCATCTGAAGCCCTGAGTTCAAACCCCAGTACTGAAGAAAAATATATATATATATTATTGCTTGAATTCTTTTATTAGCATCATTGTGAGGCAAAATAAGATATAAGATTAAGCCAGGTATGGTGCTTCCCACCTGTAATCACAGCACTTGGGAGACTAGGAGGCCTAGTGGGGGGGGGTGTTGAGGGAGGAGGGGAAAATGGGGTGGATTTAAGTATAAAAAAAAACTTTTTTTTTCCTTGAGATGAATTTCCAGAAGACAATTTAAGAGCATGAACTTGCAATAGGCAGAGTTTCTGAAAAACTAACAGTGAAGGAAAAGCTTGAGGAGATGAGCTGCATTTAATGAACTCCTCCTCAGGTTGTTTGCAGAAGTCACAGATCCTCTCCCCAGGCTGCCCACACTCCTGGGTGTGATGGCCACCAGCCTGCACACAGTCTCTTTCCTCATGGCCAGGGACAGGAGGTGGTTATGGCGTAGAGGAATCCTGACAGAGTGCATGAGTGCTGCCGCTGGCCCTCTTGATCCTCTGGAGAGCTCCAGTGCCCCCTTGGGAACAAGCTTGTGCTAACTCACTGGCCACGGGTGAAACCCTAAGCCTTGCCAGTCAGGAGCACCCATGTGTGCCAACACTGAGCCACAGCGGACCCTTCCCCACCCCGCCTCTCAGCTGCAAGCCACCCGAGCTCCTAGCCCAGAGGCCACACTGCAAAGCTGTGGCCTACCGTGGGTCAGATGTTGTGTGTCACTGTGTTGTAGAGTAGTTTGATGCACAGTGATAGTTAAGATACTTGCAGTATTTATTATCATTGAAGGACTTGGCCCAGCGCCCATTAAGGAACAGTGTATATTATTAAGAAAAGAAATGAGGTGCCAGTAGCTCATGCCTGTAATCCTAGCTACTCCGGAGGCTGAGATCTGAGGATCTTGGTTCCGTGTCAGCCTAGGCAGGAACCTCCATGAGACTCTTCTTTCCAATTAACCACCAGAAAGCCAGAGGTGGAGCTATGGCTCAAAGTGGTAGAGTGCTAGCCTTGAGCAAAATAGCTCAGGGAACAATATCCTGGCCCTGAGTTCAAGCCCCACGACTGAAAAAGAAAAAGCTGGATGTCTGCTATGTTCCTCCATCGGTGTGTCTTCCTGTAAGACTTGGCTGTGGCTGCCAGGAGCCTGAGGCAGGGAGGGATGGGGAGGCGGGGCCAGGGAAGGGGGTGCTTAAAACACGGAAGTACACTGTGGTGGGTGGTGTCTGTGCAGGTGTCATCCCATGGAAAGCAGGGGGGATGCACCTCCTGAGACCCACCAAGGGGCCCGGTGGCAGGACATGATGGGCAGATATTAGGACAGAAGTGACAAAGGCCACCAGTCAACGTCATTTTTATAACAGCATTTCACTTGACTGTATTTAGAAAAGCTTTTGTGAGTTGGCGTTCCAGGTGGTTGAGTTCTGCTTGACTCACTCAGAGTGGACTTGTAGTGTGGCTGGCGTCCTGTAACCCCACAAGGAGACCCAACAAGGCTCGGGTGGCAAGCAGGGGCATTAAACTCATGACTTGAGTTTTTGTCAAGAAGCTCTCACTGCCGGATGCTGGTGGCTCACACCTGTTATCTTAGTGACTCAGAAGGCCAAGATCTGAGGGTTGCAGTTCGAAGCCAGCAGAAAAGTCTGTGAGACTCTTATCTCTAATAAACCACCCGGAAAAAGCTGAAGTGGCTCTATGGCTCAAATGGTAGAATAATAGCCTCGAGCACAAAGAGGCTCAGGGACAGCGCCCAAACCCTGAGTTCAAGCCCCAGGACTGGCAAAAGAAGGAGAAGGAGAAGAGGAGGAGGAGGAGGGAGGAGAAGAAGAAGGAGGAAAAGAAAAAGAAGAAAAAGAAGCTTTCCCTCTTCAAACTGCCTCAGAGATTGTCTCCTGACTTCCTACTACTGTTTATCCCCAGTGTCCTAAATTAACTTTAGTAGAGTTCCATCTTGCTCATAGATGAGCTTCTAAAAAAGATGAGTCTGTGTGTAGGCCGAAGTTACCCTTAAATTGCTCATATTAGGGGGTATGTAAAGGTTTTTGGGTACAGCCTGGTGCCTGTGTTTTAGGAATGTTTAGTACTAGAAGCCTTCATTTATTCCCCAGGAAAAAACAGGAAGAGAGAAGCCAGGACTAGAGAGGCCGTGGCCTTTGAGCCATTCTCTCTGCCTGTGCAAGTGACCACCCCTGCTGTTTGCCCTGGACAAGCTGCTCAGTTTCACTGTTGGTCTTCTGCAGCCTTGGCTGTGGGGCCGCCTGTGCCAGCCCAGCTCAGGGCCTGGCGTCTCCTCCACTCAATCCCGACTGCTGCCGTGTAGCTAGCTGGTAGCTGTTGCTGCCGAATCTAAAACCTTGCTTCAAATTCAGAGTTCTTTGGAAAGCCATACCTGCTTCCTCCCTCCCCAACCTGTCATTTTACTTCTGTGGTCTCACAGAACTCTCACTTCAGTGCTCTGGGGCATGCATTGGTCAGGTCTTGTTCTTTGTTCCCTCAAATGGTGTTGGGAAAGTACATGATGGATGGGAAAGTCCTGCATGGACTCATTTGGTCTGTGGTCCTGCAGATGCCTTTCCTGGGTTTTAGCTAACAGATCTCCTGTCACTCGAAGAGTACTGGAGGAATTCTTCACTGAAGTTGTTTTCCTTCTGAATCTGTTTTCTTCCCATTCACATTTGTAAATTATGCTCCAGAGCATTGCAGGAGTTTTGTCCGGGTGGTGGAGATACCCAGATACCCGAGAGCACACTGCCACACAGGCACGTGGGCACCTGGGCTGGGCGTGGAGGAGGGGAGGGGTGGGGCTGGCAGAGCCCTCCTGGGAGGACAGCTACAGCTCTGCTGGCTGCCAGCTGCTGTGGGTCAGCTGTCCCACTGTCTTCTTCACAGGGCCTGAAGACAGAAGGTAACAAAGCAAAGCGAAAGGAGCTTTGATTGTTTAGACTGCTCTGAGCTTACAGGAAAAGTCCAGCTGCTTCCAGCCATTTGATTGACGTTGCTTACTGGAAGGCTTTTTCTTTCTATTCTGCCCAGGGGGTGACATTGAACAGAAAACTATTGTGAAAATAAGGTTCAAAGTCTGTAAAAATAACGGTGTAAAGTCAGTGACACTTAAAAAAGCAGTTTTTTTTTTGTTGCTTGTTTTTTTGGTCAGTCGTGGGGCTTGAACTCTGGGCCTGGGCGCTGTCCCTCAGCTCTTCAGCTCAAGGCGAGCGCTCTACCACTTAAGCTACAGTGCCACTAAAAAGCAGTTTTTCTACCTCTTTGTGAACAGTTCTAATTCTCTGTGTCAGCAATACCAAGCTGCTCACTGCAGACATTCGGAAAGCTGATTCTAAATTCTAGTTTAAGGTATAAATCCATTTTTTTGTGCATTAAAGTTTTCAGTATAGACCACTTATCAATGTGCTCCCATTAATAGCGTTGCTTTCAAAGTAGGGCGCTCCAACTCCAGACCAACTCTTCAGTGCAGCTGGGAGATACTTTCCAGTTCTGAAAGTACATCAGACCTTGAGAATCAAAAATAGCCACGTACTCATGCACAAAATGTGGCTTTGTTCTTGAAAAGGACTCAGGGTCAACACTCGAGACGGTGGTCCCTTTTTTATATTTGCTTTTTGAATGGGCTGGATAACCTGAGAACTATTTGAAATTAAGTGACAGGGATGCAGCTCTGTTCAGCTTCCAGACAGGAGTGTGATTTGCTGTGTGGCCTCGTGCTTTTCACCTTCCTTCTACAGCTTAACTCCTCCCCTGCACCCTTCCCTCTCATCTCTGCCCCTCCCTGTATCCACCCCCCTCCCTCCAGTCCCTGGCAAGTCTCTATACAACTCTTGTGTTGGTGTGGCTGCAGGCGGGCTATCCTCCCTCACATTTCTCCGTATCTCTCCAGCTCTCTACTGCAGCTGGGGTTATGCCTCCCTAGGCACTGAATTTTCTAATCTTTTGCTCCATCTAGAGTTCTGCTGTCTGTTGGGTTTTTTGGAAGAATTTCCATGATGATCACATTTACTTCTAAGTTTCCCATTTGTTCTGTTCTATCTCCCGTTTCCTTGTTTGGGTTCATTTCTTCGTGTTTTCACTCTTGACAGCTTTTTTTACACAGGGTTCCTTCACTTGTCCCTAGTATGAAGTGCAGTCCTCCTTAAGTCCCTGACACAGCGGCTTCCTGGTGCGGTTGATCTGCCACTCTTCTTGTCTAGAGCTGGCCCCCTCTGTGCTTGGAACACTGCTTCCCTCGCAGGCCATTTTGGTTCTAGGAAGCCTTTCTTTTTCATTCTTCTCATTCTGGTTTGGAGTCTAGCTGTGCTCCATGCTTTTCTCTGGATGTAACTGACCAGTGTCATTTGTTTAGAGTGGAGGGTGTGCACAGCACATCAGTGTGACTTGGCTTGCTGTCTCCACCAAACATTCCCTTCACAGCCTTGTGGGGGGCGTCCCTGCTCCCATTCCTGCCCTCATCCCCTGGTTTGTGGGGGAAGTTAACTTGTTTTGGTCATGTAGTTTTCCCTGTGTGGGTAGTTGTTGTTAGTGATTTGTAACTCCATTTCTTTAAGCTGTGTCCCAGGCCCTGTTGGAGATACCCAGCAGCTTCTAGAGCTCTGGCCAGTGCCAGCGCTGGCTCACCCGACTGCCTTTATATGCCGACCGTTGGCCCTTGTCTTCCTTCTCCCTGCCATTTCTGCCAGCCACCCTGTGGGTGTTCCAGGCTTTGTGACTTCTTAGCATGTTTTTACTCAGTACAGACATCATTTTAATTTCTAAATCAAAATTGGCTTGGTATTGATGAGCTTAATTTTGTGCCTTTTATTTATTATTTAAAACAAATGACTGGGTGCCCATGGTTTACACCTGTTGTAATTCTCACTACTTTGAGAGGCTAAGATCAGGAAGCTTTTGGGCACTAGCTAGCTCCGGCAGAGTCCACGATTCCCCTTCCTCAGTAGAAGCATGGCACATACTTGCCATTCCAACAACTGCGAGAAGCCTAGACTCGGTGGATCTCAGTTTAGGTGCCAGTCTGGACAAAGAGCAAGACTTGCTGCTGCTGGTGGCTCACACCTGTAATCCTAGCTACCCAGGAGGCTGAGATCTGAGGATCACGGTTCAAAGCCAGCCTGGGCAGGAAAGTCCATGAGACTCTTATCTCCAGTTAACCACCAGAAAACCAAAAGTGGCACTGTGGCTCAAATGGTAGAGTGCTTGCTTTGAGCTGAAGAGCTAAGAGACAGTGCCCAGGCTTAGAGTTCAACCCCAATGACTGACATCCCCCCCCCCAAAAAAAAAGAACAAGACTCCATCTCAACATACCCAGTACGGAGAAGGACTGGAAGCGAGGCACAGTGGTGGAGCGCTTGCCAAGCTCGTGAAAGGCTCCGAATTCAAACCCCAGTTCCCCCCCCCAAACAAACACGTAAAACTGTGCTTAGTACCAATTCATGTTAATTATACAGAGTATACATAAACTAAAAACATTTCCCTACGGTGTGTCCTGTGATGCTGAGGATCAAATCCTGAGCCATGCAGCTGTCATTTAAAGACATCCTCAGTTCTTTCCTAAGGTGTTTGTAGTAAATTATGTTGCCCACTAATTTGTGGATGTAAAGAATACATCTTGCTTTTCATTTGCAAGACAGCTGACCTCTAGTCAGTTGTGTAGTTCTTAGAGTTTACTCTGCTATAATGAGATGTTGTGTGCTCCGTGATAATGAGATTCATGAGTAACAAAGCTTAATCAGCACATGTCACTTTGAGGTCTGGTGTGTAGAACGTGGGGCGAGTCCCCATTTCTGTTTGTGTCCTCTTTCAGGCTTGCTGTGGCATGCCCCTCTGCTAGCTCACCTGCTTTCTTTAAGTGGCTGCTCTGTTCTACTTCCGCATTTCCCTGCAGGCGGCTCTACCTCCCCGTTTCTGAGAACAAATAGCTTCCCCAAAGTCCTAGGTAACTCGGTGAGCCAATCCCCTTAGCTACCCTTTGGGGAGGGGCCTTGGGGTGGAGCAGTAGGTGCCAGATACCACTGGAGGACCCTTCCTATGCACTTAGGACAACACACCCCTACCCGAGCTGCTCACAAGTAGCCCTCTGCCTTTACATTGGAATTTTTCCTTCTGATTGCTAGGGTTAGTTTTTCTTTTTTATTCAGTTTTAATATTTGGTTGGCATTTAGGGTTTTGTCTTATTTCACTGGGTAGCCTGGGCTGGCCCCAGGATCCTCCCACTTCAGCCTCTAGAATGGGTGTAAATACCACATCTGCTACCTTTTCTGCTTTGTGGGCTCAGGTTTTAGTAACTATTTCAGTGTTCTGTTGTCAGGAGGCTGTATAGGCAACTGCAGAAGCAAAACAGAAATTCCAAGACATTCTATTTTGTAATAGTAGAAATAGCATCCATCTGGCATTGTCTCTGCCCTCCCTTCCCAGGAGCTTAGCACTGCCCTGAGCATGTTCATGAGCGGCCGAAGACACTGCCTGGAGTAGCGCTGAGCCTTCCATTCACTCAGCCAGCAGTTAGCGAGTGCCTGCTGCAGCCCTGGGCTGTGACCCAGCGCCTGATGATCTGACTGCTGTCTGCTGACGGGAATCTCCTCTGCTCCTTAATGCACACTGTTTACACAGACGGCCACCTAGTTGTGGAAGTGGAGAGAAGCACAGTAGAGCTGGTAATGGTGTTTTGGTTAGTGAAATAAAAACATGAGACAGTTTCAAGAGAATTACGATCTCAGATCCAGGGGTGGTGGTACATGTCTATAACCTGAGCATTTGGGAGGCAGAAGCAGGAGTTTGAAGCCAGCCTGGGCTTTAGAGCAAGACCCTGTCTCAAAAGCCACAAAAGAAAAGAAAAATGCCAGCTTTGACCCATGTTTGACTTTCTGCCTAATTGGACTTGGGAGATGTAAGTAAATACAAAAGCTAATTCATGAGGCTCTAATGCACTCCCTGGGAGGCATTCTTCAGGTCTTGGGCCTTTGCAGGTTTTCTTGCCTCTCAAGATCCCTAGCCCAAGAGATGCTTTGTTTAAACTTGATCAAGTGTTGATGAGTCTTTCTAGCCCAGGTAAATCATAACTTTGGAAAAACTTGCCTTTTCTTCTCTCCTGAAAATCAGAAGACAGCTGATTTGGATCTCTTAGGGTGTCCGATGCCTATATAAATACACAACGGAACTGGATCCATTTACCTGTGAGTGCCAGGCCTGTTGTTTGCCAGGGGTTGTATTATTAGTCTATCACGTTTCTGAAATCTACACCAAGAAGAGCAAGTAGGCTCTTGAAGGGGCCAGGGAACAGAGGAAGCAAAGAATATGCTATTGATTGTTGGCTGGTTTAATTTCCTATGCAAGGTTTCTGATTGGGCATATCCCTCGTGGCAGGCTCTTGTTTGTGGGGGCACTTCTGGACCCCGTTTCCATGGCAGGTTATTATTATATCTTTCTGGCTCTGAATTGTCTCATCAGTTCAAGGCCTTTATTTTACTGTTTTCTCTATAGGAAGTTCATACACTGGGTAGATGAGAAGTGTTGTTTCATCCTTGATCAGCTTAACAGCACAATGTTCTAGTTGGTTTTTCTTTTTTTTGGGGGTGGGTGGGGGTGGTGCTGGAGATTGAACCTAGGATGATGTACTTGCCAGGCCCTTTGATACAGCATCTTTGATACTGTCCTGGAATCTAAAAATTTGATTTGCTATAAATGTGTAAACTTTTGTGGTATAGAATGGCATTTTCTCTCTTATAATTCCATTACTGACCTTGACCTATATAGGTGCTGCCAGCCCTCAGAGTGTGTGTGTGTGTGTGTGTGTGTGTGTGTGTGTGTACGTGTACACGTGTTGGAGGGTTGCTAGTCAAGGACTCTGCCATACATCCTCTTGAGACTGCTAGTCCTGACATCATGATCACTGCCCTCAGGGCATGCCTGCTTCCTACCATCGCCAGGGATTCACCCCTTCTCTCCACCTCGGCACCAGCTTCTCACTGCATCCTCTACACCACACTGGCAATCTCCCTGCATGCAGCAGCTGAGAAGGGCTCCTGGCTCTGAGCTCTGAAACCCTCATACTAAAGCCAAATGCTGAGGATTGTTTCTGTCCCCTCGCAGCGCTCTCTCCACCCCTCCTGCCCCACTGCAGCCGCAGTGGCGGTGTTGCTGTCCCTCAGGCACGCCAGACGCTCTTCTGCCTGGCACACTCCCCAGATGTCCCTGCTCTCCTTCTGGCCTCCTGTAGGTCTCCACTCCAATGCCACTTGACTGCGAGCGAGGCCTCTTGTGGCCAGCCTGCTTAGAATAATCTGCCCTTTCCTGTCATTCTCTGTTTTGTTTAGTTTAGTACCACTTGACACATGATTGGCTTTGTCTTTTTCCTTTAGAGAAGCTAAATTCCATGAAGGAAGTTATTTTTCCCTGTTCGTTATAGCCAACCCCCAAATCCAGAACAGTGCTTGGCACAGAGTCTGAAGTGGAAGTTTTGCTTAGTGACTAACAGTAAATTATGGAGCTTTTAGAGGTATCACCTGCGTAGTAGACGGAAAGGACTTAAGGTGAGCCCCTGACTAACTTCCTGCCTGGCAGACTCCTGGGTTTGGGAGGCAGACATGGGAACTCAAAGAGGCTGAAATGGCTACAGCGTGCCCAGCATACCTTCACCAGTGAGCGCTCTGCACAGAGAACACTTCCGAAGGCTCCAAAGGGATCACCTTTTTGGCAGTGTACTCCTTAGAGTGAGGCTCCTTGAACCTGGATAAAGATCAGCTAATGGAAGCAGCCCATCTGCCAGCATCCCCCCAAGCTCACAGAAACCATGAGAAACCACCTTGGGGATAATTGGACCAGGCAGTGGGAATGGCCAGCATGCTGACGTGTGGGAGTCTCAGCCGGAGAAGACCCAGACAAGAGAAGCAAACCTATAAGTGACAAACAAGGATCTTACAGCACCAGTGTAAATAACTTGGGATGTGTGAAGGACAGTAAGACCCAATGAGAAGTAAGTGGAAGATAACCAAAAGTTCCCCAGAAGAAAAAAACATGACCCAAAAGGAAAATTGAACTTCTGGGATCATTAGCAGGTCAGGCACTACGGAAGAAAGCACTCCTGGAACTTGAAGACCCACAAGGAGGAAAAGAATGTGGACACTGCTAAAGCAGGCCATATTGGTGGAATTTGAGTTCCCTCCAAAATGTTGGAGGAGTGCTGTCTAGATCTTCAGAGAAAACTAAAACTGCTGATTCACCCGTTTCCATAAACTAAGCAAATTAGAATGAAAAACCATCATCACCAAATATTTATGGTCCACACATACTAGCATTTAAGGAAGACATTTGCCAGAGTAGATTTAAAAACATAACCTAACTATATGCTGACTACAAGAATTGTGCTTTAAAAATAAGGATATGACTGGGTGCTGTAATCCTAGCTAGTCAGGAGGTTGAGATCTGAGTTTCAGAGTTTGATGCCAGCTTGGGCAGGAAAGTCTATGGGACTCATCTCCAAATAACTACCAGAAAAGTTTGAAATAGAGCTGTGGCTCAAATGGTAGAGTACTAGATTTGAGGGGCGGGGGGAAAGCTCAGGGACAGCACCCTGGCCTTAAGTTCAAGCCCCAGGACTGGTGCGTGTGTGCGCACATGCACGCGCGCACACACACAAACACACATACACACACAAAGATAGGTAGAGAAAGGTAAAGGGATAAAGTTATACCATACAGAGACTGATCTAGAGAAAGCTGGGATGGGAGGGGGTGTGTGGCTAACATGGTAGAGCCCTTGTTTAGAAGCACAGGGCTCTTGAGTCCCGAGTTAAGTGTTCATGCCACAAGAAATACACACACACACACACACATATTGTAGTTTTATGTTTATTTTTAAATTTTGTATATTTATATATTAGTCTCAGTGGCATTGTTATTATTATAATAATTATTATTATTACTTGAGTACCAGGGCTCAAACGCAAGGCCTGAGTACTGTTTTATAATTTTTCTGCTCAAAGCTAGTGCTTTCCCACTTGAACCACAGCTCCACTTCCAGCTTCTTGGTAGACTCTGGGCTTTTCCCACTGTAGTTTACAGTTGTGCTGCTTTCTCAGGCCAACTGAGTCATCTGATTTTCAGCTTCCAGAACTGTTTCCATTGCCCTCTTCTGCTCTCCCCGGGGGCCAGTTTGCCTGCCTGCCTGCCTTTTCTTCCTTCCTTTTCTCCCTTCCTTCTTTTCTCCCATTTTTCCTTCCTTTTTTCCTTCCCTCCCTCCCTCCCTCCCTCCCTCCCTCCCTCCTTCCTTCCTTCCTTCCTTCCTTCCTCTTCCATTTTTGTGCCAGTACTGCCACTTGAACTCAAGGCCTGGGTGCTGTCTCTTAGTTTTTTCCTGCTCAAGGCTAGCTCTAACACTTGAACAACAGCTCCACCTCTGGCTTTTTGGTGGTAAATTGGAGATAAGAGTCTCATGGATGTTCCTGTTTAGGCTAGCTCTGGCTTTGAACCATGATCCTCAGTCCTTAGTCTCCTGATTAGCAAGGATTACAGGTATGGAGCCACCAATGCTTGGCTTGGCTTGGCTTTTTTGTTGGTCATGGGGCTTGAACTCTGGGTCTGGGCACTGTCCCTGAGCTCTTCAGCTCAAGTCTAGAGCTTTACCACTTTGAGCCACAGCACCACTTCCGGTTTTCTGGCAGTTAATTGGAGATAAGAGTCTCACAGACTTTCCTACCTGGACTGGCTTTGAACCGTGATCCTCAGATCTCAGCCTCGTGTAGGTAGGATTACAGGCGTGAGCCACCAGCTTCTCTTTCTTTTTTAATCATATAAAGCTTAGGACTGTCACCACGTGTTGGAGGAACTGCTTCGTGGAGTTGTTGTGTGTGCACGTTGTTGTGTGTGCTTGTCATGTGGCACTGACAGAACAGCCTGTTTCTGAGGTCGGTGGTGTGGGGAAGCAGTGCTGTAGGAGCACGCCCACTCAGCCGCCCGGCCTCCTGGCCTCCTGGCCTCCTGCATCGGGAGGCGGCGGGGCTTCTGCTGCCGATCCAGGGGCGGTGGCTTGGTTTGCCTTCTCCCAATGGTTGTTGGCATCAGTGTCCCTGTACAGAAGGTTCCCGTTGGAACTCCCAGCCCTGGCATTCTAGGCTCAAGATCTGGCCTGCCCACCCATGTCCTCCAGCCGTCTGTCGTCCTCCCACACCACCCACTGTTCTTGGCATCCTGTGGGGCTCTGCAGCCCCCATGGCTTTGTTGTTCTGGTGCTCCTGCCCCCTTCTTCCTACTGGTAGTTTTCAGCCCCCCATCACTTCCCGCTGAGTCTGTGACCAGTCCCTTCTGCTTTCCTCCCGAGACCACCTGTGTGCCTCAACGAACGCCTTGCTCTTCCCGCCCCGCGGCAGGCCGATTTGGTGTCTTTGCAGCTCTCTGTGCCTCGCACAGGGCGGGAGTCTGTGACGTGTCTGGATGAGTTCTTGGTGCCAGAGATTTCAAAAGAGAACACTTTATCCTTTTTTGTAGGACATCCGTCACGAAGCCAGTGACTTCCCGTGCAGAGTGGCGAAGCTTCCCAAGAACAAAAACCGGAACCGGTACCGGGACGTGAGCCCCTGTGAGTACCCGCGCTCGCAGCCCCTTGCTCAGCCCGGGCCTTGCCCAGCCTCCTTCGGCCCGCGGGCCAGACTCTCGTGGAGATTAGTCACTGCTGTCACACATCAGAAGGGCACTGGCCACTTAGAGTAATGGCTCATTTCTCCACCACTCTGGAAGGGGGAAGGTTTCAGTTTCTGGAAAATTCTGCGAAGTTGAAAGCACTTGTGTTTAGCTTGGGCTGTTGTGTGATGAGTCATTCTCCCACAGCTGAAGCGGAGTGCGGCGGCCGCGTACACAGCCTTTCCCCGGTGACTCAGCAGCAGAATTGTGCCGAACGTGGCGGGCGCCCACTGCCCCCCACTTCTGCCGCTTCTCTTCCCCACCCTTCATTCTCACAGCTGTCTTCCCAGAGATTGGTTCTCTGCCAGTGCCTTGAAAAGAAGTAACTGGACAGGTTAGGGTTTGTGGGAAGCAGGGAACTCGGGGCTGAGTTCGGGGCTGGACATCGCCAGGCCTGGTAGGCCTCAGAGGCCTGGCAGACCCCTGCAGGACCTGTAGACATTGTCCGTCTGCAAGGGCTCGCGGCCGCTGATGCCTCTCAGACAGTCGCTTCCGTTCCTGGGAACACTGAGGAATGGGCCTGGAATTGGTGCAGAGTTTGTGCCTCTCAGCCCGGTGCCTGGTGCACCTCAGCCCTGCCCCTTAGCACTGCAGCACTGCGGCGCATTATGCCCCTTTCTGATTGGCAGTAAAACAAGTCGCACTCAGCCCATCACAAGCTGCTTAGCCTGGGGTCTCACTCAGGTGTGAGTGGCGGTAAATATGGCCGCCGGGCCATCTTCAGTACCCCGCCAGGGCCTCGGGGACACTGGCTCATGCCCGGCACCCGGTGCTCTTGCTCTGGCACTCTAGGCTGTGGCCTCTCCCTTGCCCATTGTTTCAAATAGCAGCAACTCTGCTGTGGAGTTCTGTCCTGGCAGCTGGCGAGTGTGTCAGGACAGCCACTGTTCACCCTTTCCACACTCAGGATGGGTGAGGGCACAGCAGTGTTCCCTCGCCATGTTTAACTCCTTTCTCTCACTGGTTCCCCCGCCGCCCGTGCTCTCCAGCAGAAAAGTGACTTCTTGTGGGGGCTGTGGCAGAGCAGGAAGGACACCTGGGTTGGTGGTGGCCTGCTGCCCGCAGGGCTTTCCCAGGCTCGTCCAGGGCCACTTGACCTGCTCAACACACAGGATTGGCCACCCACATCTCCTGAGTGTCTCCCTTCCCGCTAACCTCTGTGATGAGGAAGGCTGTTCTACACTGAAGCTCGGCCGCATAGCACACAGCCCAGTAACTAACGTCTCCTTTTCCTGTGGCTCTCATGCAAGATGCTGTGTAAAGGAGTCACTGAACCCCACGTCCCCTGGACTGGGCCAGAAATAGAAGGAACCGCCTGCTCTTGCCACCCAGTAGGACAAGAAAATGGCTCTGGGTGACACTGCTTGAGGCAAAGTAATGATTTGGCAGGGGTGTGGGGGAGGGTTGGGGGGTGGGTATTTGGATTTTAGTTTTTTTTGTTGTTCTTTATAACCTGGGGCAGAACTTCTAAACTTGTATGCCTTCAGTGTTTTGGGCTTGGGACTGTTTCATTTTCCAGTTAAAATCTTTTAAATATCTTTTGTTCTTTGGGGTTTTGTTTTGATTTGTGGGTATATGCCTCTCCTGGGCTTGAACTCAGGGCCTGAGTATGGTCCTTGAGCTTTTGTACTCAAGGCTAGCACTCTACCACTCGAGCCACAGCTCCACTTCCAGCTTTCCAGCCAGGGCCAGTTTTGAACCATGTTCCTCAGATCTCACCCTCCTGAGTGGCAAGGATTACAGGCATGAGCCACTGGCACCTGGCTTGTTCATTTGTTGTTTTTTGTTGGTCATGGGGCTTTAACTCTGGGCTTGGGCACTGTCCCTCAGCTCTTCAGCTCAAAGAGAGCGCTACCCCTTGAGCCACAGTGCCACTTCCAGTTTTCTAGTGGTTTATTGGAGGTAAGAGTCTCACCAACTTTTCTGTCTGGGTTGACTTTGAATGGTAATCTTCAGATGTCAGCCTCCTGAATAGCTAGGATTACAGGTGTGAGCAACCAGCACCAGGCTCATTTGTTTTTCTTTTGAGGCAGGGTCTTACTCTATGGTTCAGGCTGCCCTGGAATTCTAAAGCATCAGCCTTATCTTCTCAGGTGCTGGGATTATAAGCATACACCATTGTGCTTGTCTCCTCTCCAATTGTTTTGATAATGATATATGAAAGGTTTAGCGTCACCCAAGTTCATTATACTTGAACTTCAAAAATTTCTAAAGCTTGTTTAAAGGACTTCAAGTTGAGCCAGGCTCTGGTAGCTCAAGCCTGTCATCCTAGCTACTCAGGAGGCTGAGATCTGAGAATCACAGCTCAAAGCCAGCCCAAGCAGGAAACTCCGTGAGACTTTATCTCCAACTAACCACCAGAATAACAGAAGTGGCACTATGGCTCAAGTGGTAGAGCACTCACCTTGAGCTGAAGAACTCAGGGACAGTGCCAGGTCTTCAAGTTGTGCCTGTGCCAGTGTGGACACTGACCCTCCAGCACTGACCTGAGTCTGCTTTGCCTTTCAGTTGACCACAGTCGGATCAGGCTTCATCAGGAAGATAATGACTACATCAATGCCAGCTTGATCACCATGGAGGAAGCCCAGAGGAGTTACATTCTCACCCAGGTACGCCGACGGCCCGAGCTATGTCTTCAATGGCAACCTGAATTTCAGGATGCTGCTGCCCATGCCTTCAGAGTGTGGTTTTTCATGTGCGAGAGAGTGCCACGGAAAGCAGGAAAACCTTCGAGACACTCAGTTTGGTGGCACTGGCACTGTTTCTGGGGCATGTGAAATGGGTTGCTGGGAAAGGAAGCATAAGAAAACCTGGATGAAATTGCCAGTGGTCTGTTGGCCAGGACAGCAGAGCCAGGGCCAGAGGACGGCCCGCACTGTTGGGGATTCGAGGTTTGCCCTCTAGCACTCCTACGGCTGATGGACAGGTCAGCAGAGGCTGGACATCTCTGGAAGAAAGCCAGTCAGTCTTGCCCTGAGCTCATTCCGTGCTCACTAGAGTACAGGAATGCGCGGGGAGTCGCTCGTGTGCCGGTGGCTCTCGGCACCTCTGGGAAAGGCCATGGAAGTGGCTTGTCACGGAGAGGCCACGACACTTGGAGGGGGAGGACGGAAGGCTTCCTTTTCCTCCGTTCTCTTCAGTCTTCACCTGTGCCCAGAGTTCGCCGTCACCTTTCTCTTTGGTCACCATGTGGTTTCCCGTCTCCCCCAGCCTCTCAGTGCCCACCTGGCTTGATCACAGGTGGTGGCCAAGTGTGTCCTGTGAGCCCCACACCACTTTGGGCTTCTCCACCGTGGCCCAAATCAGCCTGGAGGCTCCCATGGGTGGCACTGCGTTGGGTCTGAGGGGCAGAGGAGCATTGGTGTGGGGTGCGGGCTGTGCTGGGCTGGCCTCCAGGGCCTGACTGCTGGGGTTGATACGGAAGGAACCTCCCGAGGGTGGATCTTTGTAGGAACCCCAAGTTCCTACTGACTTCTTTCAGTTATTCGACTTTGGTTTTTATTTTTATTTATTTAATTAATTAATTTATTTATTTTTTGTCGGTCGTGGGGCTTGAACTCTGGGCCTGGGCGCTGTCCCTCAGCTCTTCAGCTCAAGGCGAGCGCTCTACCAGTTGAGCTACAGCACCACTTCCGGTTTTCTGGTGGTTTATTGGAGATAGGAGTCTCATGGTCTCTCCTGCCCGGGCTGGCTTTGAACCGAGATCCTCAGATCTCAGCCTCCTGAGTAGCTAGGATTACAGGCGTGAGCCACCAGTGCCCGGCTCGACTTTGGTTTTTAATGCCAAAGGCAACAGCATGGAGAAATTCCCATGGAAGCTCTCGTGGCTCTTCCTCGCCCCCTCGCTCTTCCTACTCAGCCCTCTCCTTCCTCCTACCACCTCATTACTTGGAACCTGTGGCACTGGGTCCATTTTCTAAGGTGGGGGCTGCTAAGCTGGGACTCTGTCTCTTCAGATCTCCCATCTCTCAGACGCATCTGACTAGGGTGGTGTGCAGAGAGCCGCAGTGTAGAGGGCCAGCCAGTGGAGTTAGGCAAAGGCCCGGTGGCCAGCCAGGTGCTGTGGACCATTCCTTGCCAGGAGCTGCCCTTCTGTTAGCTGAGGACAGGTCAGGCACGTGGTGGCTCAGGCTGGAGCACACCTGTTGGGTGAGGAGGAGAGCATGCTCAGAGAGCATGAGGCTGCCGAGGGCTGTGTGGGGGTGGGATCTGGTGATGGGGGCCTTGAACTAGAGGCACAGTGACAGCCCCACTCCTCCCAGGCAGTGCTGATAGCCCAGGTCAGCGCCAAGCTCTGGCTTCAGAGCACCCACCACTAGGTGGTGCGCTCGCTGCAAGCACCCTGAGACCAGGGCACCAAGCCCCAGGACAGCCTGTGAACCAGTCTCTTAGATCCCTTGTCTCGGGGCAAAGGCTGCAATCCAACTCATGGGTGCCTGGGAGAACGGTGCTGGCTGTCCTCCTGGACCATGCCTGCCCTTCTCAAGGTGGACGTAGCTCGTTTTCACGCAGTGGTGTCCTCATCGCACGTGGTCTTCAAGGCTGGTCTCTGTCCACACTGCCTGTCACCTATACTTGGTGGTTCTGTCCCACGTTCTACCGGTCCTCAGCTAAGAGTGGGTGGAGCCCCTCGGTGGCTGGCACAGGCTGGGAGGCAGCATCTTCCGTATGTGGTGAAAGGGACCTTTGCTGCATGCCAGAAGGCCAGACGGCTTGACAGCGGCTGCCCACTGTGCAGAGTGGGGTGGGTCCTGTGCCATCTCAGCCACCACTTGGGGCATGAGTCGGTGAGCACTGGGGGCACTGGCATCCCCTCACCACCCATGTCTCCCACGTCACGGGGCATCTTGTGTTTGCAGGGCCCTCTGCCGAACACGTGTGGGCACTTCTGGGAGATGGTGTGGGAGCAGAAGAGCAGGGGCGTGGTCATGCTGAACCGCGTGATGGAGAAAGGGTCGGTAAGTCTACTGGGCCGTCCGTGTGTCCATCCAGAAGCCACCATCGCGCCCGACCTTCCTCCTCTTCCTCGCTTTATCCTCCCTGTGCGGGATAGCTTTGGTTTTAAAAATGGAATGAAGCAGAACATAGATACACTTGTTATAAACAGGCAGATTATGTGAAAAAGGGAGAGAAAAGTAGACTTGGTCTTGGCCCTAGCCAGGCCTCCCGGAAGTCAGCTGTCTCTTCCTCACCTGCGCTTCTCACCACAGCCCCCGTGCCATGGACTTGGGCATCGCTGCTCTGCAGAACCTTCTGGTTGTACCACCCAAGGCTGACCATGAGTAGCCACAGGTTGGCGTGGTCTTTCCCCAGGGAGCCACGGCTGCTTGGATCTGTTGCCGTTTAGCGTGAGAGGTGGCAGCGTCCTAGTCTGCCTTCCTCTGTCTGTGAGTGGGTGCGAGGGCCATGTGTGCTGTGGAACCCACGTTTTCAACTCTGCATCAACATTGTCACCCACAGAAGGGCTGGCAGTGTCCCCGCTCATCTGCCAGCAAACTGTCCCCACAGCCTGTGGGAAAGCCTGCCTGCAGCTCCCATAAATGTGTGGGGCTCCCCGTCCCCTCTTTGTACACAGGGCAAGATGCACACTAGCCATTACCTTGCCGGGCCTTGCACTTCCCAAAAGCCAGCTCTGCAGACAGGGTCAGCCAAATGCCCTGATCTTCACTGGCTTGCTCTTTAAGTTGATTCTGGACCTGTTGGCTAGGCTGGTGCTGTTGTCCAGGTGGGAGTGAGCTGGGGAGCTTAGCTTGACCTAGAGCGCGACCCAGGCTTCTTACCCTTACACTTAGACTTACACAGACACAGATGGGAGACTGGGCCCACACTTCCCTCTCGGACTCTTCTCTTGGTTCCCTGAGTTGGTTGGTCATTGGGAGAAGACCAGTTCTCTGTCAGAGAGCTACGGGGCAACTCCTGTGGGCTCTTCTTCAGATGCTCTGGCTGTTTGGAAAGCTCCCAGGATGTGCTAGCATCTGTCTTAGTGGCAGAAACAACTGCTGGGGACCAGGCAACATTGGCTGTGCCAACCAAACAAGGCCCTGGTTAGGTCCCAGTGGTAGGCTGCTTTCCAGGAAGAGCTGGGCTCTTTGCAGTGGGGAACTGAAAGTGGTGATCTCCTGCCCTTTCTTTCTTACATTTTCTGTGTTTAAAACAAAAATTCCTATAGGCAGCGACAGAGCAGAGCTTGTTCCTATAGATGCCTAGTTAAACACTAGTTGATGGATGTACATGTGGTCTGGTTGTCCCTGGGTCACGGAAGGTGGTCAAACTTCTTTGCACTTCTAGAAGTTAGTGCTCCCTGGGGAGGGCTTGAACAGCTCATCTGCCCTTTTTTGGTAGTAGCGGAATTTGAGCACAGGATCTCAATACTTGCTAGGCAGACAGGTGCTCTATCACTTGAGCCATGCCCCTTGTTAGGGAAAATCTTTTTTCATGTGTGCCATTCCTAGAGCTTGAACTCAGGGCCTAGATGCTTTTGTGCTCAAGGTTAGTACTCTAACAACTTGATCCACAGCTCTGCTTCAGGATTTGTATTGGTAGTTAATTGGAGATCAGCGTCTCATGGACTTTACTACCCAGGCTGGCTTTGAACCTTGATCCTCAGATCTCAGCCTCCTGGGTAACTAGGATTATAGGTGGGAGCCACTGGAGCCTGGCTTGGGGAGAACCTTAAACCTCTTTGGTCTCCTGTCAGGGCATGCTGTCAGTCCCTCTCCCTCCGACTCCAACAGCGCTTCCTGGCCACCACCATCTTTGTCTGGATAGCCATCTATGAGCAGAGGAAAGCATGCCCCCAAATTGGAGTTCACTGTCCCTGTTTAAACTTCAAATGAACCAAATCTTTGGGTTTGTTTGTTTCAAAGAAAATCTTAATGATCACCATTGAAGTCCAGATAATTCTGAACTTATAAAAAACCTACCACAGATATGTTTTGAGAAGTTAAACTAAACCAGGATGGGAGGGTGAGCCTGCTCCTCCCAGCCACCTCTGAGCAGGTCAGAGTTCCCGGCATCCTTTGCCGGTATCCCTCAGCCTTTGTGAAGGCTCCCTCAGCCCATCCAGCCCCTTCTCCCTTGCCTATGGACTTCCTTGGGGGTAAAGCTCAGATGGCCTGGCAGTGAAGGAGGAGGCCACATGAGCCTCTGGCCAGGGGCAAGCCCTGTGCCATGTGGCTGGCAGGCGCGGCCGGGTGGAAGGTCTGGCCTCTGTCTGTGCGGCAGACAGGACGGGGGCTGCGGCCTCAGTTCCTGCAGTGCTCACCACTGTCTCAGCACAACAGTTTCTTGCCCAGTAACCAAACTTCTTTCCTCTTCTAGTTAAAATGTGCCCAGTACTGGCCACAGAAGGAAGAAAAAGAGATGATCTTTGATGACACGAATTTGAAATTGACATTGATCTCTGAAGACATCAAGTCATACTACACGGTCCGCCAGTTAGAGTTGGAAAACCTGACAGTGAGTGCGGTGGGTCCTTCCCTGCCCTGCGGCCTGGGGTGTTACCTGTTGCAACGATCCTGCCCAAGAGAAGAGAGGTCTGGGCACTAACTGAGCCTGAGAACACCTGTTCTCACCTGGAAATGGTCCTCTTCCCCCCACCCCTCCCCATGCATGGGGGACCGAACAGGTCCCTGAAGGGAAATGCTAGCGGAACACATGGCCTTCCTGGCCTGTGGTCCGGGGTCTCCACCTGAAGATGCGCTGTCTCCCCACGGTCTCCAGTGTCCTGGGGGTATTTGCTGTGTGGACATTCGTGATACATTAGTGACAGGGCCTGTGCCCAGCCATGGCACCACAAGAGGCACAGGGGCCGCCGCCGGAGCCAGGCCTTCACCTGCAGTGTCTCCATTTCCTCGTCTGTCAGACTGGGGCTCACAGGGGCCTCAGAGTCCACACGGGGAGAGGCAGCGGGAACAGTCCAGAAACCAGTCTGTGGGAGCGTGGGGGTGCCAGGGCTGCTGCACCCTGCCAGGCGGTGCTGCATGGCCTTAGCAGGGCCCACAGAGGCCTGGCAGGAAGGGGACAACCAGGATGAGCCCTTTTTTTCCTGTCCTGGGCTTGAACTCTGGGCCTGGGCACTATCCCTACCATGTGAGCCACAACACCACTTCTGGCTTTTTCTGAGTAATTTACTGGAGATTAGTTTCCTGCCCAGATTGGCATCGAACAGTGATCCTCAGATCTCAGCCTCCTGAATAGCTGGGATTTAGAGGTGTGAGCACCCAGCACCCAGTGGGAAGGAGCCTTTCAGCTGCCTGACTGCCCACTGCCTGCTGGGGCAAACAGGATCCACGGCACGAGATCATTGCGGCTAGGCAAAGCAAACACCAGAAGCTCTGAGAGGTGTTTGTTGGTTGTTTTTTTGTTTGTTTTGTCAGTTGTGGGGCTTGAACTCTGGGTTTGGGTGCTGTCCCTGTGCTCTTCAGTTCAAGGTGAGCACTCTACCACTTAAGCCACAGTGCCACTTCTGGTTTTCTGGTGGTTAGTTGGAGATAAGAGTCTCACGGACTTTGCTGCCCTGGCTGGCTTTTTGTTTTGTTGTTTTGTTTGCCAGTCCTGGCGCTTGAACTCAGGCTGGCCACTGTCCCTGAACTTCTTTTGCTCAAAGCTAGTACTCTACCACTTGAGCCACAGCACCACTTCCGGCTTTTTCTGTATATGTGGTGTTAGGAATTGAACCCAGGACTTCATGCATCTAGGCAAGCACTCTACCATTTAGCCACATTCCCAGCCCATTGTTGGTTGCTTCTAAGACAGGTCTGGCTGTGCAGCTCGCACTGGCCTAGTACTCACAATGTTACTGCCTTGGCCTCAACAAGTGCTGGGCTTAAAACGTGTACCCCCACACCTGGCCACTCGTAGGGTTCTGATTGCCCAGTAACTTAGTCATTAAAGGTCTTTCTCAGCTATGATGACTACTGATGCTTGGGCCTCGCAGAGGCTTTGTGAATGAGGCCAGGCTCGGGAGGCTGCAAGGGCTCTTTCAGGTCTTGAAAGAAGACTGGAGTTCGTTCTTTCTTCATTTCCAGTCTTTAAAATCTGTTTCCAGTACTTTCTTCCCTGCCCCCAGGAAAATAGTCACAGCATTCTCCCTTGTGGAGTCCTTTTGTAGTAAGAAGAGAGGGACTGCCTCTCCACGCTGCAGATGAGGTCTCTGCGCGAAGCTGGTCATGTCCAACAGGCCCGGGTTAGCGATTCTTCTGTGAGATGGGCGGTGCCTGGGCCCAGCACCGTGGCAGGCACTTGGTAGACAGAGGGGCAGGTGGTTTGTAAGCAGGCCAGTGGCTTACAGCACGGCATTTTGGGCTGCACTGCAGGGAGGACAGGGCAGGCCCAGGGCTCGGTCCTCCCAGCACCTTGGGGCCTTGCTCTCCATGTGCACCATATGGGTTTCTGGAAAGGTAGAGGATGGGGCAGAGTGGACGCAGCACTCTGCACTTAGGACAGAGGTCCCGCACCCCTGACTGGGCTCCCGCAGCCTCGGTTCGCTGGAAACCGCAGGTGCGGTGTGGGCCCCGGAGGTAGGCAGTGTCGCCAGGGCCTGCTGTGGTCATGTCTCCTGTGTGCTGAGTGCCACAGTGCAGCCCCACCTCAGAGACGGCTTTCCTGTGAAAAGTCCCAGTGGTCTTGGAGCCTGAGTGACCCAAGGCCAGTGCCCCAGTGCAGTCCCTTCCTTCCTCTGGGGATCCTGTGGGTGGCACCGAGGGTCATCGTGACCTGTGAGGCGCTGCGTGTGAGAGATGGAGCGCGCGTGGGGCCACCAGGAGGTCGAGGCAGAAGCAGCTGCAGATTCACGTCGGGCACTTGCCTGGCACCTGGCGCAGCCTGTGCCTGGGTGTGAGGAGTGTGAGCCCACAGTCACCCGGCGGGGCCCCACGCGCGCAGGCCTGCGTGGGGAAGCAGTGGACTGCGCAGATGGTTCTCCTCCCTCACTCGTATTTTTTCTCTTCCAGACGCGAGAGACTCGAGAGATCTTACATTTCCACTATACCACGTGGCCTGACTTTGGAGTCCCGGAATCGCCAGCATCCTTCCTGAACTTTCTTTTCAAAGTCCGGGAGTCGGGGTCTCTGAACCCCGAGCACGGCCCGGTGGTGGTGCACTGCAGTGCTGGCATCGGCAGGTCGGGAACCTTCTGCCTGGCCGACACGTGCCTCTTGCTGGTGAGTGGGGGAGGGGTGGGCGTGCAGCGGCCCCACCCTGCAGCCTGGCTGCCCCTCAGGAGACACGTGGCCTTGACCTTGCTGCCCTGCCCCCCATCCGCCTTAGGCCTGGCACGGTCCCCGGGTTAACAGGGATCCATAGTCACAGCCCCCTTGCGCTGGTTCGCAGCTCCCCAGCCCCGGGTGCCGAGGGGCCAGTTGGGCTGCGTCTCTTAGGTTTCCAGGCTCCCTGCCTGCAGCACTGGTTTTCCTGGGTGGTAAGTCTCTGCTGGAGAGTTACGCCAGCTGAACACATCCACTCTCTGCTTCCAGATGGACAAGAGGAAGGAGCCATCCTCAGTGGACATCAAGCAAGTGCTGCTGGAAATGAGGAAGTTCCGGATGGGCCTGATCCAGACGGCCGACCAGCTGCGCTTCTCCTACCTGGCGGTGATCGAAGGCGCCAAGTTCATCATGGGAGACGCCTCGGTGCAGGTGTGCGCCGCCCTGCTTCAGTCCGCTGCAGCGATTCTCAGGGTGGTGTGGTGGAATCGCAGGCGGGCTGGCTAGGCAAGCGTCTGGCCACTGAGCCCTACGTCCATGCTGGTCAGTACTGTCCACTCATGGCCTTGCCCTTCTCTTCCCAGGATCAGTGGAAGGAGCTCTCCCACGAGGACCTGGACCCCCCGCCCGAGCACGTGCCCCCACCCCCCCGGCCCCCTAAACGAATCCTGGAACCACACAATGGGAAATGCAAGGAGTTCTTTGCTACCCAGCAGTGGGTAAAGGGTGAGATGGAGGAGGACAGGCCCAGCAAGGAAGAAGCCAGCACCCTCCTAAACGCCCCCTACAGCTTGGACAGGTAATGCACGAGGGGCTCCGTGAGGCAAAGGGAAATGAGGTTCCATTCCAGAAGCACGCTGGCACTGACAAACTATGGCACAGCCTCCCCTTGGCAAGTAGCGCTCCCAACCTGGTGGGTTCTATCGCCACCTTGTGGCGGTGGCTGGAATCGGGCTCAGCCTGGCTGCCCGCCATGACAATGCCCATCCACAGTCCTCCTGACGGCGTACTTCAGTCCCCACAGGAAACTTTTCATGCACTCCTGATTAAATTTCATTTTGCCTCCTGGCACTAATTGAGTGCCCATTGATGCCCCATGATCTATGGCGTAGACCATGGTGTTGGGAAAGGCGAGCTCGGGGTGCTCGGTAGGAGTGGCGGTGGTCAGGGAAGGCAGCCACGGGAGGTGACTGGCGCGTCGTGGGTAGCAGCGAGCCCCGTCCCGGGCCCTCCGTTCTGGAGGGCAGTTCTCAGGCTGCGAGCAGCAGCCAGGGAGGTAGCTGAGTGCCCGTGGCAGCCTTTGTAGGTGAGAAACCTGAGACAGCTGGGTGTTTGCTGCACTGAGAGCCAGGCGCACGCCGTGCCCACCAGTGCCTCGACCGGACTGGTCCTCATGGCAGCCAAGCACCCAGGCTCCTGGGGGCCTGCCGTGGCATAGGTACTGCCCGAGGTACCGTCGCGACCGTTGTTCCCAGCATTCTTCCATGATGAGAGTGTCCTTGGCGTCCGTGTTCCCCAGGTGAGTAACCCTCCACCCCTCGTCCCGCAGCACACGGCAAGACACTGAAGTTAGAAAGCGGATTGCGGGCGGCGGGCCGCGAGGCCCCCAGGCAGCCTTCCCCGACAAGACAGAGCTGTCTCCACCCCACGAGGAGGAGGACGCAGAGCAGCGGCCACCAGGCCACGCACCAACTCCCTGGAAGCCCTTCCTGGTCCACATGTGCATGGCCACGGTCCTCACAGCGGGCGCATACCTCTGCTACAGGGTGTGTTTTCACTGACCGGCGTGTGGCTGGCGCATGTGCACGAGGCACCGGCGCAGCCCGGTGGTGGGATTTGGTTCTGTGGAGCATCTGAGCCAGTCTCAGAAGAAACAGGTTGCAAGTTCAATAGTCCGCAGCAGCGGAAGGGCTACCCCGAGAACGGAGGACTCTGCACTGGGGTCAAGGAGCCCTGTGGTCCCAAGAATATAAGAGTCTAATCTCAGGGCCTTAACCTATTCAGGAGTAAGTAGAGAAAATGCCAAATACGTCTGTCTGTCTGTTTCTCCCTCTCCGTCTCTCTCTTAAACTTTTTTTTTCCTTTTATTTTGGTTTGTTTTTGGAAAAAAATGCAGAATTACAACACATTGTTGTTTTTAACCTTTATATATATATGTATGTGTGTGTGTGTGTATATATATATATACATATATATATATATATATATATAAACAGCTTTTTTTTATTTCTGAAGACTAGGCACTTACGACTTTCTCGTACAGGAGGTGGTGTAGCCAGATTTGTATTTGATTCCTGGGAAAGAATCCCAAACTTGATGAATGTCTGCTCCCTCGGAGAGGAGGCCCCTCCCCCCAGCCCGTGCACGCACCACCTGCTCTCCCCGCTCTCCCCGCCCTCCCTGGCTGAGAAGGGGAGCCATGGAGGCCGGGCCGGCCTCTGCGCTGCTGTCCCCAGTGCACGTGCACCTCCCTCCCGGCAGCCGCAGCAGAACGCGCCCCGCTCTCCCTCACGGAGGAGACGATCTCGGAGGGCATGGAGACACAGACTTTTTCCCTTAGGGGCAGTGTTTGCAGGTGGCGGTTACTGTTTAAAAATGCAAACCACGAAGCCCCTCGCACTGTGGAGGTTAGTGTCGCCCTTGCGTTGTGGCTCTGGGGCGTGGCCACGTTCGGATTCAGCCTGACCCTCCACTGCCCACCTCGGCCCCTACTGCCCTGCCCGCTCTGCCCTGCAGGTGCGGCCGCCAGCCAGTGCAGGGAGCAGAGAGCCTGGAAGGGTGCTTGTGCTCCCCCCAATTGCGTCCCCCAAGTCTTCCCCTCCTCCTCTTTCAGTACCAAATCCTTCACTCTGTGAGGAGGGCGCAGAGGCATGCGGCCGCTCCAGTCTTGGGGCTCCCCACACCGAGTGCTGCTGCGGTGGCACGCCCCAAGTGGGTGGCAGCCAGCACCCCCCCACCCCACGCAGCCTGTGTGCTGTAAGCCTGTCCGCTCTGTATTTATTTTTAATGTTTCCCCCAAAGGCATCCGTACCGCACTAGCGTTTTTGGAAGTACTGAGGCGTTTTTTGCGCCAGGGCTTTTTGCAGTACGGTAATGACGAAATCCTCAGGTGGCGCCGTGGTCTCGTGGATCTGGCACGTGGGGACTGGGCACGGTGTGTGCCGTCTGGGGGCTGTGTCCTCGTCTGGGTTAGCTGCTGGAAGCTGGTTCTCGAGTGCGGTCCTTGTTCTCGAATGCCCGGCCTGGCCTCGTGCCGGGTGCGGAACGAGCGCTGACTCCTGCTTCCTGCTGAGCCCTGGCACGGCCCCTTATGTGGCCCATTATGTGGCTGTGGCCCTGGGCCGCCACTTAAGGAGCCATCCTTCACCCATGAGCCATGACACGGGCCTGAGTCTTGGCGTGATACTCCGGTGACTTCCCGCGAGGCCTGGCCTGGCTCTACGGATACTCAAGACATTCCACGGGTGTGGCCAGCCCTGCTCACACCTACGCTCTTGGACAGAAGCAGGACCCCCACTCGGGTCCCAGCATCCTCTTCCACATCCACGCCTTCTGGAGCTGAGCAGGTTGGACGCCAGGCGGCCGCAGGAAGCGCCCGGTGCCAGCCTGCCAGCCACTGCCATCTCCGCCCCGGCCCGCGGGGACCGACGGTGCTCGCCACTGGCTGCCTGACAGCACGGCGGCCACGGCTCCCAGCTGCACCTGCTCTCGCCAGCATTTCACGTTTTGCCTTTCCCATGGGAGAAGCCGTCCAGAGCGACCCTGGGGAGCGGGGCTGTCCCCGCAGAGCCCAGGCCGCCCGGGAGGCTCTGTGCGCGTGTCCGGCAGCCCGTCCACCCGTGGAAGGGAGGGAGCGAGCTGCTCCGCTAGATGCCTTACGCGGTATTTACTCATCAGGCCTTGCCTCTTCCAGTGGCCGGGGAATAAACCGTTTTTACAGACATAGACTAAAAACAGCCAGGTGTTTCCAGGTGGGTGTGGACTGGGTGCATGCCGGGTGGGGTGGCTCAGGTTCTTCTGTGACCTCACGGAACCGTCACTTGTACCGGTTCCCAACTCGCCATGTAAACAATGGGTTTGCATTTTAGTTGCAACAATAAATTTTTTTCTAAAGAACACAGACTTGGTGCCTCCATTTCTCCCGCTGTGGAGCTGAGTCGGGCGGGTCTGTAATCTGCGCCCCCCCCCCCCCCCGTCCCACAGGGCCCAGGGGCTCACCGCTGCAGCCGGCCTCCGCCCTGCCCCCGGCGACCTGCCCCCCGCGCCCTGCCCCTCGGCGCCCTGCCCCTCCCCCCGCGCCCTGCCCCTCGGCGCCCTGCCGGGGCTTGGGCTCAGGGAAGCTGCTGGACGAACAATTCCCCTAACCCGTCAGCCGCCAGACACAGTGTGGTACCCCTGATCAGAAACGAAAGTGAGCACAAAAACTGTGGTACTTCTGTGTACACAATTCACTGTGCATCCTTCAAAGTGATGTGTGTGAATGTGTGCACACATTTGTGTGTGTGTGTGCGCGTGTGCATGTGCCAGTCCTAGGACTTGAACTCAGGGTATCAGTACTGTCCCTGAGCTTTTGTGTTCAGGGCTAGCGCTCTACCACTTCAGCCACAGCTCCACTTCCGGCTTTTGTGGTATTTCAATTGGAGATTAAAGAGTCTCATGGACTTCCCTGCTTGGGCTGGCTTTGAACTGCAGTCCTTAAATCTCAGTCTCCCGAGTAGCTAGGATGAGATGACAGGTGTGAGCCATTGGCTCCAAAGTGATTCTATTCACTTCCTGTTTTGGAGTGACTTCTGCTTTGCACGCAGCCTCACTGTGGCCACAGCGCCCAGCAGACACAGGTGGCAGCCCGTACCCACGGTCCTGCCAGGTGTCCCATGCAAACTGGCACCTAAGCAAGGAACAGGAGGAGAACCACCAGTGTGGAGAACCGGCTTCTGACACGGGATAGATATGCTGTGAGGCAGAGGCCACTCGCCAGACACCCCCGGGAGAGGCTGGGAGCCTGGCACACACAGCCAGTCCTGGGCACAGCACCAGACAGCCCCCCACTCCCTCGCATTCTCTGCGCTTCAGGCAAAACAAAGTATCTGTGAAAATTGCTTTTAATGGAAATTTCAGAGCACAGGCCATAGAACAAATAAATATTAAAGCAGAACACAGTACATGGCACATAGAAGCAGAAAAATGAAAATGTTGCAAAGCTCAGCCACGCCATGGGGAGCAGCCGTCCCAGCCCGGGCTGGCTCTGCATGGTGAACAGACGCTGCGGGACGTGGCTTTATCATTAAAAAAAAAAAATACATTTACTGGGAATGGTGTTTGTTTAAAGCTACAGTCTGGCGTGAGGTGGGCCTGAGTGCTAGAGAGCCCGCCCAGCAAGCCCCGGCCCGGCCCGTTCAATCCCTGGTACTGCCAATAAATAAATAGAAGGCAAGGAAAAGCTATGCTCTGGCAAAGTCTTGCAAACCAGTGCTGTCTCTAGGAGCCCTGGGTTTCTTTAGCCAGCCTCAGCCATGTGGCGGCGGTGTTGGCCTGTGTGTTCAAAGGGGCCAGAATCAAGCCGCCGGTCCCCGCCTGGGAAGCCCAGGCCCCCGCCTGGGAAACCCAGGCCCCTTGTCCGTGTCATGTCTTCCATCTTCGCGCTACCGGCACACTTCACTGCGTATGGGCCATAGCCTGGCTGCAGTGTGGCTTGTACAGACCCCAGGACCTTGGCTTCACACCCCCACCCAAACTCTCCAAGGGGACAGTTGGCTGCTGTTGAAGCCACTTGAGCTACCAAAGCATCGTAGACGCGGGGCTGGCCTGCGGGCCGGGCGCGGCCGCCTCACCCCGGTGGGTATTAAGCAGGCAGCCCCGAGCCGTGACGTGCAGGGAGGCTCGTGCTCCACATGCTCTGCCTTGGCGTCTTTATGCAGATCTCCACCAGCCTGGGCCTGGCACCTGGCAAGCCACACACACTCAGAGAGGCAAAAGCGTCCAGGACTCGCTGAAGCCAGCCACTTCGGAGGCACCGCGTGCACCCCTTTTCCTGCTCCACAAAAAGCTCCATTTGTGCCCTGGGACTTGCTACCAGCCAGCTGCCCTGGCCAGGCCCCGGGTGGAGACCGGATGGCGGCAAGGAAGCCACACCAGCCAAGACCTTTAAAAGACCGTGATCTCCACCTCGGCGTCCTGGTTGCAGAGTCCTCCCTGCAGTGAGCGGAGCTTGTCCATCTTCTCGAAAGCCCAGCGCCCTTTCTCTCCTGACACAGAAGGCTCACATTACTGGACGTCCCCACCACCGTGTCCTGCTCTGCCGGACCCTAGTGTGGCCCCGCTGCTCGAGCGCCAGGGGACCCCCACCCAGCCGGGCCCCACACCTGGGCGGCTGCCTGTGACAGCTGTGGCCAGCTGTGGCCAGGCGGCACCCTCGGGCAGGCGCGGTGCAAAGCCCCCTCCCACGAGTCCCCGCGCTTCCCCCTGGGAATCCCGAACCCCTGCCTCACCAAAGGACAGCGTGGCTTCCCGCGCTGCTGCTCGTACGGCCTCCAGGTCCGACTGGCACAGGCTGGCAATCTGATCCACGCTCTCCGTGCCCTGTGGGAAGAGGACAGGTCTGCTGGGAGCGTTTTGCCTTCTTTTGAGCCCAGGCTGGCTTCTGCGCCAGCCTTCCAAGCGCTGGGGTCATGGCGGGGTCACGGCGAGGTGAGAATGAGCACTCTGCACCCCCTGGGCCCCGCAGGCTCCCAGCATTGACCCCGCCCTCCTGGCCTTGGCTCTTGCGCCCTGCAGCGCCCTCTGCTGGCCCCGCGTGGCTGGACACCCGTCAGAGGCAGGCCGCCTACGTCCGCTGGGTTTTATCTGTGTGCAGCAGCCTTGGTGTTTTAGAGTAAACTGCCGGTGAGGCAGGCAGCCCCTCACATCGGGGTGTGCAGGTGCGGGGAGCAGAGGGTCAGGTCCTGTACAGGCATAGGTCAGAGGCCCATGCTGTGTGCACAGCGCTGATGGGGTCATTGGGGAGCAGGAAGGGTGGGGGATAATGGCTGGTTGCTCACGTGTCATAAAATGAGGTCACACTGGGCCCCAGGTGCCTGCACAACCCCGTTCTTTATGTTCACTTGTTAAACTGCCCAATGCCATCATAGGTTTAAATGCCCACACTCTCCACCAGCAAAAAGGACACGAGCCAAAACACCAGCCGGCGCTCGGCCCGGTGGGCGTGGTTCCAGGGGCTCACTTTACTTTTTTTTTAACTTTTGCCGGTTATACTTGCAAGCACTTGGGAAGGCCCCCGCTCCTTGGCCTTCGCCGCCGGAGGTGAGGCGCACAAGCCACTCATCGCCTTTGCAGTTAGGCTGGCAGGGCCGCTAGCAACCTGACGTCCATACCTTAGTGTCAGCCCCAGGATGGCTCCCTCCATTCAGCCAGGACGCTGGGACTCACCCTGAGCTGCTGGAGCGCCACACACGCAGCCTGCTGGAGCTTCGGGTCTCTGTCAGCCAGGGCATTGGTGTAGAAGATCAGAGCCTGGGAGGGGAGGGGAGGGGAGGGGAGGGAAGGGGAGAGGAAGGGCATGAGAGAAGGCAGAGGGCATGGCGGGGGCCTCCAGCCTGCATCCTCTGGGCATAAGCGGGGAGGGGAACCGTGCTCTGTCCAACTTAAAAGTGCCTTGTGTGGCATGTGGGTGTGGTACGCGGCTCTGTCTAATGTGTGTTCAGCCTCCACACCGAGTCTAAGGCCCCAAAGAACAGCTGGCAGTGAGGCTGGAGACCCCCGGGTCTGGGGTTACCCCTCCTCCCCTACCCCCCAGCCTGGGCAGAAAAGTCTACAAGAATCATCTCTAAACCACTCAAAAAGGCCAAAGTGAGGCTGTGGCTCAAGTGGTAGAGTACTATCCTTGAGCAAAAAGGTCAGGACAGTGCCCAGGCCCTGAGTTCAAGCCTCAGGACCAGCACACACAAAGTTAACAGGACCAAGAGAACGCGAGATACCGCGCAGGTGACATCTCAATGAGGTCGCAACGGCTACTGTGGTTCTGTGGCACTCAGAGTGGCCTGGCACTTCAAGCCAGATCCAATCCTGTCCCTAGGCCCCAACCTCCATGGGTGCTGCCCTGGCCCCTGCCTTGGGCGTCTGTGCCTTGGTGCCCCATCACCTTTTCCCGGAAGCTTCTGTTGGCGGCGGCCCCGGCCAGGCGCGCCCTGGCCGCCCGGCATAACTTTGGGCGCCCGTCCAGCTGCAGCAGGGCCCAGGCGTGCAGGGTCTGGGGCAGGGGCTGGAGCCGGCCCAGCCGCTTGCCCTGCAGCTTCCGGAGGGCCCGGGCCTGCCCTGCCCAGCGCAGCTCCTCCACCAGCACCACTGCAGGACAGCGGGGGAGGGGGGCAGGCTGTGGGTGGGACAGGCAGGGTCCCCAAGGGTGCTCAAAACCACCACTAAACTTCCAGGCTGGCAGCCAGTACCCACTGCCCCCCAGCCCTGATCACGGTGCTTTTGAAAACCACCCCGTCCCCTCCCCCCCCACTAGTCCCCCCCACCACTCTACCCCCAGCTAGACACGATGTCCAAGTCACCGGAGCATGGCGCTGAGCAGCTCCCGAACCCCCGCCTGGCCCCTACCTTCCTTGGTGAGCTGGGCCAGGTGCTTGTCCAGCTCGGAGACACGCTGCCTCTGCAGGTAGCCGTGGAACTGGAACCAGGTGATCGTGCACTGCTCCGGCAGGCCGGCCGTGGGCAGCAGCCCACTGCAGCTGACCACCTGCTCCAAGAGCCTGTGGCACACTGGCCCAAGCGAGCCAGAAGGGGAAACTGAGTCCTCATCCAGCCGCTGAGTGGAGAAGGCTTTCTAATAGCAACCCCGTGGCCTGACCACCGGGCTGCCGGCCACACACAAGCTGTCTGCCACGCTGGACGTGGCCAGTGCTGAGAGCTGCCCCCGCCCCGCAGAGGAAACTGCTGCGGCTGGCCCCTGGAAAGTGCAGCCAGCACTTCAGGACCCGGATGGCACAATGCCCGCTGCCTGCGCCCCTCCTGGCATCCCTGACCCTTTTAAGGCTCAGGCAGGGGGCGGGGACTGTCTCTGGAGTTGGCACTTCTGGGCATTTGGGGGCCCGGCCTGGCACTGCGGGCCCTGGCACAGGCGGACAGCAAGACTACCGTCCCTGTGCCCCGGGCCTGCCCTGCGTGGGATGGGCGGGGTCGCACCTATCTCCAGCTGTCCCGGGTACTTTCCGCGCACACGCACTCGGGGCAGGATGGTCTTCTTGAGCTGGCTCAGGAGCATGAGAGCCGGGCAGGACAGCACATGGCCAGGCCGCGTGCAGCCCCGCCACAGCAGCAACCAGTCCTTCCGGCACCAGGCCTGCGGGATGACTGAGAGCAGATTCAGAAGCCTGAGGCTGGGCGAGAACCAGCCACCACACCACGGCCCCGGACAGGCTCCTTCCTAGGAGCCCCATCCTAGTGGGGAAGGGAGGCTCTGGGCGTTCGCCGCCGGCCCGTGCGCAGCGACTTACTCTCTTCCACACTCATGGCCGTGCCGACCTTCTCAAAGTCAAGGTCAGCAAGCACCTCCAGGACCTGCCTCTGCTGCTCCGCTTCTTCCAGAAGGTAGTCGTGGACCAGTGCTGACAAGTTAGGGGAGGCGAGTTTCTGGAAGGAGCCCAGGGTGCCCCGGTTACCAGGGAACGCCCTCGAGGACAGCCAGGCCGGGCCCTAGAGCCGGGGGGGGGGGGGGGGGGGAGGCCGCCAGGGCCACTTTCTCATCAGAAGGGGCTCAGTTCCCAGGAGGACATTGAAAAGCAGAGCCAGAGAAAGGCGAGAGGGGATGGGATGGCATTTGAACCCCTGGACACGGCCGGACCTGAAGCCCGTCAGTCCAGGCCCTAAGTACCGCGAGCCACTACATTTTCCTTTTGGTGGAGCCCGTTTGGGCTGAGGTTCCGGCATCTACAAATGAACACAGCAGCCGAGGGGGGGTACACAAAGTCACATGACCCCTCCCCCAGACCTGGTCTGCACCTGCAGCTCCCACAGGGGGACTTCAAGGTCATCGGCCCAGAGGTGGACCAAGGCAGCTTGCACCAAATGTCCACTACCTTTGTAGCAAAAGCCTCCCAGCGCCCAGGCCCTCCCAGCCCCGCCCACCGACGCGGCCCCGCCCACCGACGCGGCCCCGCCCACCGAC
>NW_012267291.1:5890328-5895165 GCF_000151885.1 Dipodomys ordii | reverse complement strand
CGCTGGTCCAAGGGAGAGGTCCGGAACCCCGCAAGGAGGGGGGCTGGGGAGCCCGGCCCACGCCAGACACCCCAGCTGTGGGCACAGGACCGCGTGCAAGCTAGTGCAAGAATAACCAGGGGCCGGGCGCCGGTGGCTCACGCCTGTCATCCTAGCTACTCAGGAGGCTGAGATCTGAGGATCGTGGTTCAAAGCCAGCCCAGGCAGGAAAATCCCCGACTTTTTTTTTTCTATTTTTGGTCGGTCGTGGGGCTTGAACTCAGTGTCTGGGTGCTGTCCCTGAGCCTCTCTGTGTTCAAGGCTAGCGCTCCACCACTTGAACCTAGTGCTACTTCCAGCTTTTTCTGTGTATGTGGTGCTGAGGAATCGAACCCAGGGCCTCATGCATGCAAGGCAAGCGCTCTACCACTGAGCCACCTTCCCAGCCCTCCCTCCCCTTCCCATCCAGTTTTTAACAGTGACTTCCATCTATTTTATATGAGGTGAAGGCTGGCCTACTACTCGCGCTGGGGGCCAAGGGGTACCCAGGAGCCCCATCTCCTCTCCAGGGAACCATGGCAGAAGAGGCTGCCGCCCAAGTATTGGGGCTCCTCCCAGTGGCAGCCCCCTTGCTAGAGACTGTGTGCATATGTGTGTGTGTGCGCGCGCGCACTCTTGCATGCACACGTACTTCTAGAGCTTGAACTTGGGGCCTTGTGCTCTTCCTTAGCCTTTGCTCTCAAGGCTGAGACTAATCCTTTGAGCCACTCCTCCACTTCTGGCTTTTAACTGGTTAATTACAGAGCAGAATCTTACGGACTTTGCTGCCCGGGCTGGCTTCTGATCACCATCCTCAGATCTCAGCCTCCTGAGTTGGGATTACAGGCATTAGCCACTGGCACCTGGCTCTAGAGAGTCTTCTCTGTACCTAAGCTGGCTCCAGGGCCGCATCTCAGGCCCTCTCAGCCCAGCCCACCCAGGCCTTGTCCTCCACAAACCACACCCAAGGCCCAACCAAACAGAGGCTGCTCACGGCCAAACATGGTCCTAACACGAGCCTGCAGAGAAAACCCTGAGCAGCTGGAGAGCAAGGCAGGCTGGGGGCTGTGTGCAGCACAGGCATGGAAGCCCTTGCTTCAATTCTAGTACATTCTGTGGTCGCTCCAACACTGAGCTATGCAGCCTACCAGGGACACTGGGTCATAGGCCGGCAGATGCCAGGTCACAGTGTTTTCAGGAGTTTGTTACCATCAAGCCTTGTGCAAGTTTTATTTAAAGACAGCTTTATGTGCATGGCCCTTGAGCTCAGGGCCCATAGCTCTCAGCTGGGATACATGTGTGCCTGCCGGCTCTGTACACAGGGATGTGCAAAAGACATAAAAATGTGACCCGAAAGGCCGTGAACTGGACACTCAATTGCAGACGCATGAAGCAAGAAGACAGGGCTGTGCGCGAAGGATGCCGTCCAAGCTTTTGCTACTGCAGAAGTGACTGCAGTGCTGAGCGTGACAAACAGCCAGCGGTGGAATTCCAGCATGCAGAAAAGCCAAGAAGAGCGACGGCCGTGTGTACACACATGCCTCTGCACGCCTGTGGGCTTCACACACACATCTGCATAGCCAAGTGTGTGCAAGCTGGCTGGACGTGGTCACACATGCCTGTAACCCCAGCACGAAGGAGACTGAGGCAGAAAGATCATAAAAATAAAGTATATAAATTCCTGAGTAACTTCTGTTTAGAAAGTCAAACTAAGCAAGGCATAGTGGCTCACCCAGCAATCCAAGCTCAGGAGGCTGAGCTCAAGAGGACCTCAGTTCAAAACTAGCCTAGGGGAAAAAGTAAGACTACATCTCAGCTACCAAACAGGGCAAGGCAGTTCATGTCTGTAGTCCCAGCTGTGGAGAAGCATTAGGATGATTGAGGTCTGAGGATAATTCCAGACAAAAGTGCAAGAGTCCTTATCCAAACAATGAATGCAAAAAAAATGTAGAGAAGCCGGGCGCTGGTGGCTCAGCCTGTCATCCTAGCTACTCAGGAGGCTGAGATCTGAGGATCACGTCTCAAAGCCAGCCCAGGCAGGAAAGTCTGTGAGACTCTTATCTCCAATAAAACACTAGAAAACCGGAAGTGGTGCTGTGGCTCAAGTGGTAGAGTGCTCGCCTTGAACTGAAGAGCTGAGGAGAGCGCCCAGGCCCAGAGTTCAAGCCCCATGACTGACAAAAAAAAAGGAGGGAGGGGGGCAAGAGGGAGGGTGAGGGTAGAGTGCTTGTGCTTGCAAGGAAGTCAAAGTCAAACCAGGACCCAGAATTCTTAGTGTTTTCACCTGGTTGGCCAAAGAAGAGAAGTTCCTCAGAGCTACTTAAGACTGCAGTGTCAGGACTTGCATGTCAAGCGGAGGGGCTTTTCAGAATACAGCTATGGAACAGCAGCTAGGCCCACACTGACGCGTCAACCCTGCGCTCTCAAAGCACAAGCGGCAGGGGCATTGCCCAGAGAGTCACACAAGCGGCAGGGGCATTGCCCAGAGAGCCACACAAGTCCTTTTTTTTGGGGGGGGGGTCTGGCTGTGGGGCCTGAACTCTGGGCTTGGGCGCTGTCCCTCAGCTCTTCAGCTCAAGGCAAGCGCTCTAGCGCCTGAGCCACAGCGCCACTTCCTGCTTTTCTCTTTTTGCTTATGTGGTGCTGAGGAATCGAACCCAGGGCCTCAGGCATGCAAGGCAAGTGCTCTACCACTGAGCCACCTTCCCAGCCCCATGCAAGTCCTTTAAGAAGACTAGCGCAGAGCAGGGCTCCAGGGCTCACGCCTATAATCCCAGCTACTTAGGGGGCTGAGATCTGCGGCTCAAGGTTCAAAGCCAACCAGGCAGAAAAGTGCATCAGGCTCATGTCCAATTAATCACCAGAAAACTGGAAGTGGTCTGTAGCTCAAAGTGGTAGAGCCCTAGCCTTGAGTAAAAGAGCTCAGAAACAGCACCCAGGCCCCAAGTTCAAGCCCCATGACAAAAAAAAAAAGTGGTATATGTATACACATTTATAATACACACAGAGTTTACATGACTGAGAAGATGTGGACATTTGAAGTCCTGGGCTTGAACACTGAGCCTGGACGCTGTCCCTGAGCTTTTCACTAAGGCTAGCCACTCTACCACTTGAGCCACAGCTTTACTTCTGGCTTTTGGGAGATGGGGGTTAATTGGAGATGAGTCCCATGGACTTTCCCGCCCGGGCTGACTTCAGATCCTCAGATCTCAGCCTCCTGTGTAGTTAGACTTGCAGGTGTGAGCCACCGGCACTTGGCTCCACTGTGAACATCAATGAAATAAAAGGAGGCACAGAGCCAGGCGCTGGTGGCTCCCGCCTGTCATCCCAGCTACTCAGGAGGCTGAGGTCTGAGGATCACAGTTCAAAGCCAGCCCAGGCAGGAAAGCAGTCCATGAGACTCTTATCTCCAATAAACCACCAGAAAACCAGAAGTGGCGCTGTGGCTCAAGTGGTAGAGTGCTTGCCTTGAGCTGAAAAGCTGAGGGACAGCGCCCAGCCCAGAGTTCAGGCCCCATGACCAGACCCTGCCCCCCCCAAAAAAACAAAAACAAACAAAAAAACTTCCTCTACCACTGGAGCCACAGCGCCACTTCTGGCTTTTTCTGCTTATGTGGTGCTGAGGAATCGAACCCAGGGCCTCATGCTTGCAAGGCATGGACTCTACCACTGAGCTACTTTCCCAGCCCCTGACAAAAATTTTTTTTAAAAGGAGGCATAAAACTTCCTCTCACAGGGCTGGGAAAGTGGCTCAGTGGTAGAAGGCTTGCCTTGCATGCCTGAGGCCCTGGGTTCGATTCCTCAGCACCACATAAGCAAAAAGAAAAAAGCCGGAAGTGGCGCTGTAGCTCAAGTGGTAGAGCGCTAGCCTTGAGCTGAAGAGCTGAGGGGCAGCGCCCAGCCCAGAGTTCAGGCCCCATGACCAGACCCCCCCCCAAAAAAAAACAAAAACAAACAAAAAAACTTCCTCTCACCTGTGCTGGTTTTTCATATTGAAGTTAGGAATAAAACAGAAACAACCGCTGAAGATGGATGTTGAGCAGTTTGGGGACTTCTGGAATTGATTCATGTGTAAGTAGGCGCATGTGTAATATGTTTTATTTGGTGTCTAGTTGGCTTATGTAATAGAAAAGTAGAATAATCTGCCCGTCAGGCCGGCGGGAGCCGCTCGCCCCCCATGCCTCCCGTGGACAGCAGCCCCAGCATGAGCTGCGTGGGAGAGAAGGTTCTGGGTGGGGGTGAGTTTGCCAGGTGGCTGGGGTCTTCCATGGAGCCAGCTCTGCTCCCGAGTGTGGGTTGTTAACCGCCAAGCGGCAGCCCAGCCACCCAGGTAGAAGGTTCTAGATAGAGCCAGATTCTGGGCTGATGTGCAGGAAGGTACCCACTGCAAGCCCTGTCTCCCCTCGCCATCTTGTCCCAGCCCTGTGAGGACTGTTATCCCCCCCTTGACAGATGAAGAAACTGAGGCCTGGAGGGAGATGCCCCCACCCCAGGCTGGGCCTGGGTGAGGCCGTACCCCACCACCGGCCCCTGAGCCGGGCAGGGCCGCCCCGCGTGGGCCTCGCGTACCTTCAGCCGGTCCCTGAAGCCCAGGACCTGGTACTCCAGCTCGCGGAGCTGCGGCTGCGCGGGGCCCGTGGACCGCAGCAGCTCCAGCACCTCCTTCAGGGGTCTCGCGGGGGCCCCTGCGGGCCCGTCCTCTCGATCCCCGTCTTCTCCTTCCTCCTGCCCCTTCTGGCTTGGTGGGAGGCCGGGGCTGTGGAACCGGAGGCCCCGGGGCGGGGGGCGGCCGTCCACCCCCGGCTCGCTCCAGCCAGGC
>NW_012267291.1:5887663-5890168 GCF_000151885.1 Dipodomys ordii | reverse complement strand
GGGCCAGCCAGCTCGGGCAGCAGGCCCAGGGGCAGGGGGGCGGTCCCGGCCTCCTCCACGGAGGGGGCAGGGCTGATGCCCGAGGGCAGGAAGCCCACGTCCAAGGTGGACGCCGACGTGGGGGCCTCCTCTCGGGGGTCCTCGGAGCTGAAGGAGTCCATCTCCAGGGGCTCCTGGCTCTGGCTGCGCAGGCCCGGGCCCCGGAGGCCACCGTTGGACAGGGGGCCGAAGACGGAGGTGGTCCGGGGCGTGCCCAGCAGCGCAGGTGGCTGTAGAAAAAGGGGTGTGGGACCCGGGCACCTCACCAGCCACCCGGGCCCGGAGAGCCCCGCCCTGCTCGCCGCAGCCCACGAGGGTGGCGGCGTCCCCTGGGCCCCGCCCCTCTACCTGTCCTCCCTCCAGCTCCCATGCCACCTGTGCCCTGAACCCCAAGGGCTTGAACTGGGGAGGGGAAACTGCACCAGAAGCTCCCCAGGGGACCCCAAGGGAGGCTGACCCCGCCTCCTGCCCCCCTGGGACCATCGTGTCCCTGTCCCCAGGGGCTCACCAGGTAGTATCTTTCCCGGAAGCTGGGGGTGCTTGGGGGCGTCCAGCTGTACGCCGAGCCCTTCCTGCTGCCCAGAGAATACTTGCCCATGGAGCTGGGCGACACCAGGATGCCCTCTGAACTGAAGGGGCTGCAAACGAGACAACAGGCCCTTGGTCCCCAGGACCCGGGAGCCACGGGGACTGCAGGGCACAGGTGGGGCCAGGGGTTTTGTGGATCCCAGCTGTGTCCAAAACACTCGGAAGCAAAGGGCTCTGCTGAATTCTTTTTTGTTGTTGTTAGTCATGGGGCTTGAACTCTGGGCCTGGGCGCTGTCCCTGTGCTCTTCAGCTCAAGGCTGGCGCTCCACCACTTGAGCCACAGCACCACTAACAGTGTTCTAGTGGTTGATGGGAGATAAGAGTCTCACGGACTTTCCTGCCAGGGCTGGCTTTGAGCCGTGATCCTCAGATCTCAGCCTCCTGAGCAGCGGGGATGACCGGCGCCTGGCCCGGCTTTGAACCGTGATCCTCAGATCTCAGCCTCCTGAGCAGCAGGATGACCGGTGCCTGGCCCTGGCTGAATTCTTCACATGAAGTTTTCTTTCCACTCTGCTGGGAGTGGGAGGAACAGCTCCAGGACAAGGAATGGGAATGGATAGAACGGAATTCGCACCCAGCTCCGACCCTGAGCTGTAACACATCCACCACCAATGCTGGGGGCTTGGCTGACCTGGTGCCCGGCGGCCTCACACAGGAGCTGGAGCCCAGTGACACCCTCCCCAAGGTCGCGGCCGGCCTAGGACTACAAAGCTCACAAGACCTGGCTGTAGTGGGGGACCTGGGGCGCCTGCGCGGGCTCTGGTGGCCGGCAGGGCCAGCCAGGGGCTGGACAGCACAGGCCGCCCGCTGTCCCACACGCTGCAGGGGCTCCGGGCGACGGCCAGCCTGGGTCCTGCAAGGCCAGAACCCTCTGCACAGGCTCGGGGGTGGAGCAAAAGGGGGCGGGATCCACTCACTTCCACAACACCTCCAGCTGCAGCTTGACGGTGCCCAGCTCAGTGATGTCCACCACAATGACCTGCGGCTGGGTCGTGAAGAAGTCGGCCGTGTCACAGGACACGGCGCCCACCGCCAGGGAGCTCAGGCCCCGCTGCTCTGTCACCTGGGGGTGGAGGTGAGGGTGGACTCTGAGCGGGCAGGGGTGCCTGGCCCCGCCCACCTGCCCTGCCTGCCCCTAACCCCCAGGCTCTGGCCCAGGCCTCGCCCCACCTTGATGTCCAGGCTCTCGTGCACCATGGGTACGAAGGCCTTCTCCTCCTCATCCCAGGTCTGGCTGTCATCCGACTCGATCCGGCCCTTCAGCTTCCAGCGCTGGCGGCCCAGACGCATGAGCACCTGCGGGCAGGCACACTGGGTCAGTTTAGGGGGGTCACTCAGGCCGCCGACCTGGGACCCCCCCACTGTACCTCAGTGTCCTCCCCTCACTGCAGCTCAGTGTCCTCCCTCACTGCACCTCAGTGTCCTCCCTTCATTGCAGCTCAGTATCCTCACTGCAGGTCAGTGTCCTCACCGCACCTCAGTGTCCTCACCGCAGCTCAGTGTCCTCACCGCAGCTCAGTGCCCTCCCTTCATTGCAGCTCAGTATCCTCACTGCAGGTCAGTGTCCTCACTGCACCTCAGTGTCCTCACCGCAGCTCAGTGTCCTCACCGCAGCTCAGTGTCCTCACCGCAGCTCAGTGTCCTCACTGCAGCTCAGTGTGCTCACTGCAGCTCAGTGTCCTCACCGCAGCTCAGTGTCCTCACTGCACCTCAGTGTCCTCACTGCAGCTCAGTGTCCTCACCGCAGCTCAGTGTCCTCACTGCAGCTCAGTGCCCTCACCGTAGCTCAGTGTCCTCACTGCAGCTCAGTGTCCTCACTGCACCTCAGTGTCCTCACTGCACCTCAGTGCCCTCACTGTACCTCAGTGTCCTCACTGC
>NW_012267291.1:5860627-5886668 GCF_000151885.1 Dipodomys ordii | reverse complement strand
TCACTGCAGCTCAGTGCCCTCACTGCAGCTCAGTGTCCTCACCGCAGCTCAGTGTGCTCACTGCACCTCAGTGTCCTCACTGCAGCTCAGTGTCCTCACTGCAGCTCAGTGTCGTCACTGCACCTCTGTGTCCTCACCGCAGCTCAATGTCCTCACCGCAGCTCAGTGTCATCACTGCAGCTCAGTGTCCTCACTGCACCACAGTGTCCTCACCGCAGCTCAGTGTCCTCACTGTACCTCAGTGCCCTCACTGCAGCTCAGTGTCCTCACTGCACCTCAGTGTCCTCACTGCAGCTCAGTGCCCTCACTGCAGCTCCGTGTCCTCACTGCAGCTCAGTGTCCTCACTGCAGCTCAGTGTCCTCACTGCAGCTCAGTGTCCTCACTGCAGCTCAGTGTCCTCACTGCACCTCAGTGTCCTCACTGCAGCTCAGTGCCCTCACTGCAGCTCAGTGCCCTCACTGCACCTCAGTGTCCTCACTGCACCTCAGTGTCCTCACTGCAGCTCAGTGTCCTCCCTCACTGCACAGTGTCCTCACTGCACCTCAGTGTCCTCACTGCAGCTCAGTGTCCTCACCTGCAGCTCAGTGTCCTCACCGCAGCTCAGTGTCCTCACTGCAGCTCAGTGTCCTCACCGCAGCTCAGTGTCCTCACCGCAGCTCAGTGTCCTCACCGCAGCTCAGTGTCCTCACTGCACCACAGTGTCCTCAATGCACCACAGTGTCCTCACTGCACCTCAGTGTCCTCACCGCAGCTCAGTGTCCTCACCGCACCACAGTGTCCTCACCGCAGCTCAGTGTGCTCACCGCAGCTCAGTGTCCTCACCGCAGCTCAGTGTCCTCACTGCAGCTCAGTGTCCTCACTGCACCTCAGTGTCCTCACTGCAGCTCAGTGTCGTCACTGCAGCTCAGTGTCCTCACTGCACCACAGTGTCCTCACCGCAGCTCAGTGTCCTCACCGCAGCTCAGTGTCCTCACCGCAGCTCAGTGTCCTCACTGCAGCTCAGTGTCGTCACTGCAGCTCAGTGTCCTCACTGCAGCTCAGTGTCCTCACTGCAGCTCAGTGTCCTCACTGCACCACAGTGTCCTCACTGCAGCTCAGTGCCCTCACTGCACCTCAGTGTCCTCACTGCACCTCAGTGTCCTCACAGCAGCTCAGTGTCCTCCTCTCACTGCAGCTCAGTGTCCTCACTGCAGCTCAGTGTCATCACTGCACCTCAGTGTCCTCACTGCACCTCAGTGTCCTCACAGCAGCTCAGTGTCCTCCTCTCACTGCAGCTCAGTGTCCTCACCGCAGCTCAGTGTCATCACTGCAGCTCAGTGCCCTCACTGCACCTCAGTGCCCTCACTGCACCTCAGTGTCCTCACTGCAGCGCAGTGTCCTCACTGCAGCTCAGTGCCCTCACTGCACCTCAGTGTCCTCACTGCAGCTCAGTGTCCTCACTGCAGCTCAGTGTCCTCACTGCACCACAGTGTCCTCACTGCAGCTCAGTGTCCTCACTGCACCTCAGTGTCCTCACTGCAGCTCAGTGTCCTCACTGCAGCTCAGTGTCCTCACTGCAGCTCAGTGCCCTCACTGCAGCTCAGTGTCCTCACTGCACCTCAGTGTGCTCACTGCAGCTCAGTGCCCTCACTGCAGCTCAGTGTCCTCACTGCACCTCAGTGTCCTCACTGCACCTCAGTGTCCTCACTGCAGCTCAGTGTCCTCCCTCACTGCACCTCCACTGGGCCCTGAGTCCCAGCACCGCCTCCCTTCCCGGCTGGCTGGGATCCCCAGGCCAGCCGCCTTGCTGCCCTACCTCATACTGGTCTCCAGGACAGAGGCGCGCGTAGCCCACCAAGCCTAGAGAGAAACAGGAGTTCCTGGCCAGAGGCTCTTGGGACCCTGCCGGTGAGCCTGGCAGTCTGGAGAGTACACGCTTTCACCAGGGAGGGGGATGGACGGGAGGGTGCTCTGCACACAGCCGGATACCCATGGGCAAACAGTCACATGGGGAGCCCGCCAGCCCGCCTGAACCCTCGGCTCGCAGCGCACAGCCCTTACCTTTCATCCGGACGACAAACTCACCCAGGTGGACCTCCAGGGCCGCCTCGATGAGCCACATGTCCTGCAAAGCCCATGGGTGGTTCAGGAGCCAGCCAGCCTGGCCTGTCTGGGACCCAGGGCCCCCCCCCACCCTGGCCCCCCGGGGGGAGGGAGGTCTGGGGGGCACATACCTCCGTGCACTCCAGCAGGCTGCGGCCCAGCTCCTGCAGGCTGTCCCGGGACGCACGGCTCAGGGGGCCGCAGGAAAAGGCCCGCTGCATGTTGGAGGCGCCGTCCCGCAGGCGCTGCTGGATGCAGTAGCCCTCGTAGAGCTCGTCCACCTGTGGGCACAGGCCGTGGCACCGTCCCGCAGGGTGGCCACAGTACCCGCAGGCCGCCCCCAGCCCGGCTGCCCGGCAGCTGCCCAGGTCTCATCCCGGGCACCGTGAGCGTGCACCGCAGCGACGGGCCGCTGCCTGCCCAGGACCCAGTGCCGCCCAGTCCACAATGAACACACACGAATGTGTCACCCCCCTCCCTCAGGGCTGCTTTCCTCCCCCAGTACCAGGGCTTGAACTCAGAGCCGGACACTCTTGCTTGACTATGTTGCTGAAGCCTAGCATTCTGCCCCTTCAACCACACATCCACTTCCGTTTTTTTTGTTATTTGGAAATAACAGTCTCATGGACTTTCCTGCTCACAGTCCTCAGATCTCAGCCTCCTGAGTAGTTAGGATGACAGCCGTGAGCCACCAGTGCTTAGCTTTGTTTAATTTCTTTTAGGGGTGTGGGTTGGTTGTGGGGCTTGAACTCAGGGCCTGGGCGCTGTCCCTGAGCTCTCCGGCTCAAGGCTAATATTCTACCACTCTGAGTCACAGCACCACTTCGGGTTTTGGAGTGGTTAATTGGAGATAAAAGTCTCATGGGGACTTTTCTTTCTGGGCTGTCTTCGAACCGCGATCCTCAGATCTCAGCCTCCTGAGTTTCTAGGATGACAGGCGTGAGCCACCTGCGTGGGGAGGCTGGGTTAATTTTTAACTGGTAACACTTGCACATGCGCCTCCCAGGGAGTGCCGGCAGACAGTTGTGAAGGGACTGCAGGGCTGAGTCAACCGAACAGGCCTCTGTGTGGTGTGGGAAACACTGTGCTGTGGGCCTGCACTTCCCATCTGTGCCACAGGGGGGCGCTGGGCCTAGCTGTCCCGCGCCCACCCCTCCTCACCCTCACACCCTCCTCAGGGCTGAGCCCCTGCTGCTTTCCACCGGCCCAGGGCCTGTGACCCCCATGCCCTGTGACCCCCACACATGACCCCACAGCCGCTCACCTTGCTGATGTAGAACTCCATCTTCCGGATGTACCTCTCCACCGAGCGCGTCTGCTGCTCCCAGAAAAAGAAAAGATGCTTTTAAAAAAGCCTGGGGGCTGGGAAGGTGGCTCAGCGGTAGAGCGCTCGCCTTGCATGCCTGAGGCCCTGGGTTCGATTCCTCAGCACCACACAAGCAGAAAAATAAAAGCTGGGAGTGGCGCTGTGGCTCAAGTGGTAGAGCACTAGCCTTGAGCTGAAGAGCTGAGGGACAGCGCCCAGGCCCAGAGTTCAGGCCCCACGACCAACCAAATAAAAAAGCCTGGGCCTCTGCCAGGCTCTGGTGCCCTCTGCTGGACCCTAGCAAGGACAACTAGGCCCACCGGCCTGAGAGAGCCTCAGTTTCCCTCTCCAACATGAGAAGGAAGCCAATATTCCATGCAAAGATGGAACACAGCAGTCCAGGCAGGCAGGAGGGGGACGGCCAGCCAGGCTCCTCCCTGCCAGGCCCCGCGCATGCGCCTGCCTGACGCGCAGTGCAGGAGCTCTGCTTACCTTGTCCAGGTCGTAATAGAAAGCCTGCGGGTAGGACAGGGGAAAGGAAGAAGAGTCAGAGTCCAGATGCCCTCCCAGGCCCAAGTCTTCATCCCGGGGCACCTGAACCCAGAGGACAAGAGGCCTGTGTCCAGGACCAGGCCAGCAGCTCACGCCTGTCATCCTTGCTATTCAGGAGGCTGAGATCTGAGGATCGTGGTTCAAAGCCAGCCGGGCAGCAAAGTCCATGAGACTTTCTAGCAAAAAGCTGGAAGTGGAGGTGCGGCTTAAGTGGTGAAGCACTAGTGTTGATCAAAAAAGCTCAGGGACAGCGCCCAGGTATTGAATTTAAGCCCCCAGACTGGCACACTAAGTGACACCAGAGGGAAGGCAGTACCTGCCCGTGTGGTTAAAACATAGCAAGGGGCTGGAAGGCGGCTCAGTGGTAGAGCACTGGCTTTGCATGCACGAGGCCCTGGGTTCGATTCCTCAGCACCACATAAGCAGAAAAAGCCAGAAGTGGTGCTGAGGCTCAAGTGGTAGAGTACCTGCCTTAAGCTGAAGAGCTGAGGGACAGCGCCCAGGCCCAGAGTTCAGGCCCCATGACCGACAAAAATAAAATAAAACACAGCAGGGCCAGCATGAAGCTGGGTCCCCCTTTCCCGTGAGCCTGGAGTTCTGAGATCCTAACGCATGCCCGGTGCGGCTGGGTGGGGGCGGCCTGGCTCTGGGGTGGGGGCGGCCTGGCTCTGAGGTGGGGGGGCCTGGCTCTGGGGGGGGGCGGCCTGGCTCTGGGGGGGGGGTGGCCTGGCTCTCACCAGCCTGGAGTTCCTCTGCGTGTCCCCGTGGCAGCCGCACAGCGCGTCCAGCTCGGCCTGCTGCACACACAGGTGCTCCCTGGGGACGGCGAGAGGAAGAGGCTGGAGGCCCGGCGGGCGACCACCGCCCAGCGTGACCATCACCATGCCCCAGCCCTCCACCCACTGGGCTTCCGTGCCCACCTGAGGCCTCTCTTCAGAGCCTCGAAGATCCTTTTCACCTGCTGGGGCCGGGGATCCGGGCCGGCCGCACCCCGGCGCAGCGTGCCGTACACCTTGGAGGACCGTGTGAGCATGCGCGATCTCATGGAGTTCCGGCTGGTGGACTTCCTGTGACAAGGGACAGAGCGGCCGGGGGTCAGTGCAGGGCCTGGATGAAGCCCGCCCAGGCCCAGGCACTTCGGGAACAGTGGCCAGAGTCCCAGGGAGTTTGGGGGCGGCGTCCCCCCCCAGCACCTCTCTGCTGTGGGGTCCTGAGAAGGCTGAGCCTCTGGCGCTCAGCCTCCTGTCTATCCACGACAGGCCTGGCTCTGAAGACTAAGAGCAACAAATACCGGGATGAAAAAGGAGCGTACGGGAAGAAATGAGCAAGCAGCGTTCCTAAATGCCTCGGCAAAGCTGCACGGGAGGCCAAGTCATAGCCCTGTGGTTCATGCAGATGGCACCGCCCAACGTCCACCCCCTTCCTGTGTTAGTAGCACCTGGACTCCCCGCTGGTGCAGGGCCCCCAGTTCTGCTTGATACTCATGGGGGAGGTGAGCTGATGAACCTCCATGCTCACACCTATGCACACATTTCACACACACACACACACTCTTCAGGCATGGGCTACAACTATTTCACTCTTCCTGGCCTGGGGACCTGGAGCCCTAGCAATGCATGAGGCTGAGGCAGCAGACCGCCCAAACCCAGATCAAGGTCAGCCCAGGTGACACTTTAAGGCCCTGTCTCTGCGACCACCAGCAGCCACCAGAGACCACCAGAGATCACCAGAGATCACCAGAGATCACCAGAGACCTCCAGAGATCACCAGAGATCACCAGAGACCTCCAGAGACCACCAGAGATCACCAGAGACCTCCAGAGACCACCAGAGATCACCAGAGACCTCCAGAGATCACCAGAGATCACGAGACCACCAGAAACCATCAGAGATCACCAGAGATCACCAGAGATCACCAGAGACCTTCAGAGATCACCAGAGACCTTCAGAGATCACCAGAGATCACCAGAGACCTTCAGAGATCACCAGAGACCACCAAGACCACCAGAGATCACGAGATCACCAGAGATCACCAGAGATCACCAGAGATCACCAGAGACCTTCAGAGATCACCAGAGATCACCAAGACCACCAGAGATTACGAGACCACCAGAAACCATCAGAGATCACCAGAGACCTCCAGAGATCGCCAGAGACCACCAAGACTACCAGAAACCATCAGAGATCACCAGAGACCACCAAGACCACCAAAGATCACCAGAGACCACCAAGACCACCAGAGATCACGAGACCACCAAGACCACCAGAGACCACCAGAGACTACCGGAAACCACCAGAGATCACCAGAGACCACCAGAGACTTGGCTCTGGGCTTCCAGGACCTCTCACAAGACCCGGACCCTGGGATCACCAAGAGCCTAGGCTCCCGGGCTCTGTCCACAGCACGTGTGGTGGCCCCGCACTGGCTCAGGGGAGGCGGAGGTCAGGAGGTCCACAGAGCCTGGCCCTGGACCAGCAGGACGGAGCTCCCTGCCCGGGTCCCCGGAAGCTGCTGGAAGCCAGGCTGTGTTTCCAGCTGGGCCAGATGCTGTGCATTCCACACAGACACAGCACGCTGTTTACTGCCGCCCCGACCTGGCCGTCCACGCCCCGGCCCATCGCCGCCCAGCCCCACACTCGGCTCCCACGGACCCTCGGGGCCTCCACACACTGGGGCTGGCGTGTGCTGCTCCGGGAACCAGCAGACCCGCTGCGACCCCAGTCCCAGGACTCCTCAGGGCCTCATCTGTGAAAGGCTGAACATCCTGGAGCTGTCATTTAGTCATTCATGGACAGACATTACTGAGCACCTACTGTATACCTGCCAGCATTCTAGGGGCTACAAGCCAACCGGGGGTGAGAAGGAGCAGTGGGGTCAGCCACGGGGGGGGTGGAGGGAGGCCACGGAAGTACCACAGCGCAGGCTGCAGAGCAGACCTGGGGTCTGGCAGGCTGTGTGACCTCGGGGAAGTTACTGAGCCTCTCTGAGCCTCAGTGTGCTCATCTGTATAAAAAAGAGACCAGTGTAGGATCGGCCAGCTACTGGGGGGCAAGTCCACATCGGGGTGAGAGGTCAGGTCAGTGACCCTACACCCCCCGCCCCATCCGCCAGCCCTCACTCACCTTCCGGACCCAGCCCGCCACCAACGCGCCATCCTCAGTGCAGTGGGGCTGTACCCTGGACCAGGTGGGCAGGTGGGCAGCGATGGCCCCGGGGCCAGCGCGTGGCAGGCGGCCGGGCACACAGCGGGCCTCCCCTCTGTGGATGCGAGCACTGGGGCGCCCGGGGCCGTGTGGGTGGGGACTGGGCAGGCCGGGACGGGGCGCGGCGGCCTCCCGGGATGCCAGGAGATATGACGTGGCCTGGCCGGCACGTGCCTGCACGGAGAAGTTCTCTCCGGGGTCCTCATCCCCTCCCTCCTCCCCCATATTTCCTTCCTAATAAACTTTCCTATCGCTTTATCTTGGCTGAAGTCTTCTCAGGCCGGAAGCAAGGAAGGAGGCTGACATGAGCTGAACTTCCTGTAACTGCCCATCACTCCAGTCAGAGCTCTCTGGGGTTTCTGCTTCTGCCTTTGGTGGCTTCCCACACGAGAACATCTCCCCTCTTCCCTGAGGCCCGCAGCACCCTCCTCCCTATCTGACCAGGCCCCACACGCCAGCCACACATCTGTCCCTCGCTGCCAACCCCTGCCCCAGGACCTTTGCACCTGCTGTTCTTTCTGTTCTCCCTCGCCCCCATCTCCACCATCTGCTCTTCTGTTCCCTCAGGTCTTGGCTGACTCGAGCTCCTGCCCAGTGAAGCCACCCGGGAGTGCAGCCACCCTCCCCGCCGGCTCTAGGTCCTGCCCAGCATGCATGGTCCTGGTGGTGTTGGTTCCTTGTTCCCCACGCCAGGCCTGCCGGCTGGTGGGCGCATCCCCAGGGACATGCAAGGTGCCCAGCGTGAGGCACCGGAACCTGGGTGTAGCAGGCTGGGGCCCCTGTAGCAGCAGCGAATCTCCTGCCCATGGACTTGGTGCCTCCCAAGAGGGGACTCTTGGTGGCCACTGAGCCAGGCCTGTCCTGCGGGCTCCACGCCTTCCAGCTACTCAGGAGGCTGAGATCTGAGGATCGCTGTTCAAAGCCAGCCCGGGCAGGAAAGTCCATGAGACTCTTATCTCCAATAAACCATTAGAAAACCAGAAGTGGTGCTGTGGCTCAAGTGGTACAGCGCCAGCCTTGAGCTGAAGAGCTGAAGGACAGCACCAGGCCCAGAGTTCAAGCCCCACAACTGGGGGTGGGGGGAGCCAAGGCTCACAGTCATGAGGACGGAAGAGAACAGGACGCACACCCTGGGACCCCCGTGGAGATGTGACCCAGACGCTGCACGGTGCGCGCTTGCGCTAGATCAGCCTCGGCGCACGCTTGCGCTAGATCAGCCTCGGTGCGCCTGCGTCTCATCTGCCACAGGAGCCTGCTGTGCTGTGCCAGGCTTCTGGTGTGTGGGGTGTGTGTGTGTGTGTGTGTGTGTGTGTGTGTGTGTGTGTATGTGTGTGTTCGTCTTGAACTCAAGCCTGGGCACTATATCTGAGCTTTTCACTCAAGGCTAGCACTCAACCACTTTGACCCACAGTGCCACTTCTGCACCGGCACTTGGCTTATTTATTTATTTAACTTATTATTATTAATTTTTTGTCGGTCATGGGGCCTGAACTCTGGGCCTGGGCACTGTCCTTCAGCTCTTCAGCTCAAGATGAACGTTCTACCACTGGAGCCACAGCGCCACTTCTGGCTTTTTCTGCTTATATGGGGCTGAGGAATCAAACTCAGGGCCTCATGCATGTGAGGCAAGCACTCTACCACTGAGCCACCTTCCTAGCCCGGCTTATTTATTTTTAATGTGTGCTGATCCTAGAGCTTGAACTCGGCTTGGGATCTATCTCTGAGTTTTCTGACTCAAGGCTAGTGCTCTGCCACTTGAACCACAGCTCAGCTTCCCACTTTTTGGTAGTTAATTCAAGATGAGGGTCTCTGGGACTTTCCTGTCCAGGCTGCCTTCAAACTGTGATCCTCTGATCTCAGCCTCCTGAGTAGCTAAGATGACAGGTGAGAGCCACCAGTGCCCGCTCTGGTATATTTTATTTATTTATTATTTATTTTTGTCAGTGGTGGGGCCTGAACTCTGGGCCTGGGCGCTGTCCCTCAGCTCTTCAGCTCAAGGCTAGCACTCTACCACTTGAGCCACAGCGCCACTTCCCGCTTTTTTCTTTTTGCTTATGTGGTGCTGAGGAATCGAACCCAGGGCCTCATGCATGCGAGGCAAGCGCTCTACCACTGAGCCACCTTCCCAGCCCCCCTGGTGTGTTTTAAATGACAACTTTTCAGGTCTCTAGGAAATTATGTTTGTCATGGTGTGTGCGTATGCACACACACACACACACACACACACACACACGCGCGTGCACACATGCCCTCCTGAGCCAGTCCTAAGGTGACCGGCAGCACGGAGAACCTGAACCCTTGCCCGATGGCCCCACTCCCGCCCCAGCCCGCCACACTCACGAGCTCCTCCGATTCTGGGTGCCCCCGAAGCCGGCAAAGGAGGAGCTGCGGCTCACGGTGCCGTAGACCACCGTCCCCGAGTCCCCGGGCGACAGGAACCGCAGCCGCACCGACATGCTGGCACCTGCAAGGGAAGGAGAGGGTCAGCCTGCGGCCAGCGGGGACTGCGTCCCAGGGACCAAGGAGGGTGGGGAGGGGAGGGGCGGCGGGAGCAGCACCTGCAAAGGCCCAGAGGCCCAAAGGAGCTGTGGCTCCAGGGCCGGTCCCCAGAGGCCCAGGTGGCTATGGCTGGCGAACCCAGCTCACGGGCGGCTGGCATCACAGCACCAAGGCAGTGGGTCCCATCTCTGACCCAAACCCTGGCCATCTTTTTCCAAACCATCTCCAGATGAGAATTGCCCAGACCAGACCCACAAGCAGCAGCAGCAGCAGCAGCAGCAGCAGCAGCCTGCTGCAGCCACAACCACCTCCACAGCCACAGACCCAGCCCTCCTCTCCGGGTTTTGGGACAGCCCTGCCCTGGGGCAGCGGCCCGGTGCTGGGTGCTGCCCCCTACTGGGGCTCAGAGCCAACTGCACCTCAGCAATCTGCCACACGCCTCCCAGGGCCGCCCCCCCCCCAGGCCGTCCCCCCCCCCCCCAGCCACAGGCCCTGCACGGAGCCTAGAGAGGAGCCAGAGGAAGGACGGCAGAGTGGAGCGGGGCTCATCCCAGCCGGGCCCTGGATGGCTCTGGGCCTCCATGGTCCCCGTGGCCATCTGAGGACTCAGAAAAGCCTCCTCTGGAAGCCACGGGCGGCCAGGACACAAGGCACCGAGGCCCTGGGTGTGCGAGGACAAGCGGGAGCTGGCTGGAGCTGGCTGGAGCTGGCTGGAGCTGGCTGGGCAGCACGGAAGGCGGGGGGGGGGGGGGGGGGGGGGGGGGGAGGGGAGGCGTGGGTTACCCCACTAATGAGCTGGGTCTGTGTGTGGGCCCCCCATATCAGCTCCCTCGAGGTCACTCAGCCTCCAGCAGGAGCTGCAGACGACCTCACTCCACAGATGGGGAAACCGAGGCTTGAAGAGGCACCGGGGTCCGCCCAGGCCCCTGGGGAGGCCGCGGAGCGGGCGTGGGGCCGGTGCACCCGACGCCAGCCTCAGCACTGCCTTCTCTGCCTGGCATCGGCCCTGGCAGCCGCCCGGCTCAGCAGAGCCCAGCCTCAGGGTTTTAGAACCTGGAGGAGCCGGGCTGGAGGGGGTGGGAGGGGCAGGGTGGGGCTGGGGTGGGGTGGGAGGGGTTGGGGGACTGGGAGGGTCCCAGTCCCAGGAAGGGGCTGGGGGGGTGAGAGGGGGTAGTGGTGGGGGAAAGAGGGAACAGGAGGGAGGGGGAGGGAATCGGAGGGGCCTGGAGGGCGTGGGAAGGGGTGGGAGGGAGCCTGAGGGTTTGAGGGGCTGGGTGGGGTGGGGGCAGGAGGGAGTGGGAGGGGGGGGGTGGAGGCGGGAGGGAGCAGGAGGAGGCTGAAGGGAGTGGGAAGGGGTAGGGGTGGGAGGGAGCCTGAGGGGACAGGAGGGGGAGGGAGGAAGCAGGAGAGGGCTGGGGTGGGGATTGGGGGGCAGGAGAGGGCTGGGGGTTGGGGGTGGGGAGCAAGAGGGGGCTGGAGGGATTGGGGTGGGGGTGGCAGGAGGGGGGCTGGGTGGCGCTGTCCAGGCTAGGTCCAGGGCAGCCGTTGAGTTGGCCACCCTACTGTCCCCTGGGGTCCCCACCTCCCCTGGGGTCCTGGCCCCTCTGAGGCTGCTGGGAGAGGACAGAGGAGCCAGAGGTGGCTGCCAGCATCCCCCCCCCCCGTTCCTGCCCAGACATGGACATCTGCGGGCGCCGAGGAGCCACAGCGCTGGGAGCCAGGGCTGCGCCAGACCCAGGCCCGCTGGAAGGATCGCAGCCAGATGGGGGAAGAAGCCTCTCCACTGGGTTTGGGGGAAGTGGCCACAGGCACATGCAAATGAGGGGGCGTGGCCGAGCCTGCCAAGGGGAGGGCGGGATGAGGGATGGGGTCCCCTGCTCCCCCCACCCAAGCCAGGCTGTGTCTGTGCCTGCTCCCCACACCACACAACACCCCATCCCCAGATAAAGAAACAGAGGCTAAGCCGCACAGAGCTCACGCTGGTCATCCCAGCTACTCAGGAGGCTGAAGATCACGGTTCAAAGCCAGCCCAGGCAGGAAAGTCTGTGAGACTCCTATCTCCAATAAACCACCAGAAAACCGGAAATGGTGCTGTGGCTCAAGTGGTAGAGCGCTCGCCTTGAGCTGAAGAGCTGAGGGACAGCGCCCGGACTCAGAGTTCAAGCCCCACGACCAACACACACACACACACACACACACACACACACACACACACACACGCCGCGGCAGAGGCCAAGGTGGCTCCCCCAAGGTCACTGAGACGCCAGAGCTGGGGCTCGAGCCCAGGCACCCTGGGCTGTACCCACCTGTCCCCAGGCGTTCTGGGCACCCACCCAGGAGCAGGGGCCCAAGACTGCAGCAGGCTTGCGGGGGGGACCCATGAAGCTGGACGCAGGGCACCAGGTCCCTGGGGGCCGCGCTGGCAGCCCTGTCCCCAGGAGCCGGCTGGCCCGGGGCCAGACCCCAAGGGGTCAGCAGAGGGCCCGCGTGTCCCTGTGACCTGAGGGCTTCTTGTGAGGACAGCAGCTGGGCAGGGGACCCTCGGTGGTGCCCAGGGCGCTGGGGGCAGAGCAGGACAGGGCTTCCCGGGGTTCACAAACCTGCGGGGAAGCAGGATGCCGCTCCGTGCCCGGCTCCCCGGCGGCCGCCTGGCTCTGGCCTCGGCTCCCGCCCCGCAATCTGGGCTGCCGCGGCCGCCGCCCACAGGGAACCTGCAATTTCCCCTCGCGTGGAGGGATCGGCTAAATTTAGCACGTAGGCTGCGGGCGCAGCCGCCCGAGCCCCTCGGTCAGCGCCGGCCACGGCCTCGGGCGCTCACCCCAGCCGCCAAAATAACTGCTGCGGTTGAGGAAGAAAGGAAACGGCAAAATAGCCCAGGCGGACACGGGAGTGCTTAGAAGAGAAACAGGCGTCCCTGGCAGAAGGTTCTAGAACCAGCCTGTCTGTACCTGAGGGGGACTGAAGGGAAGAAGTCTGCATTTTACCAGCAGCTGGATGGGGCATGCTGCCCTCCCCCTCCCCCTTTGCCCCTCCACCCAACCTCCGCTGCCCTCCCCGCTGCTGGGGTCCCCTGTGGGCCCTGCTGAAGCCCCTGCCCTGCCCACAGCCTTCAGGGCCCTGCCCTTGGACCTGGCCTCCAGCCCAGAAACTCCTCTCCAGGGCTGGCTGTCTCCACCCTGCCCACCATTTGCCACCATGGGATGAGCAGGTGAATGAATGATGTGGGCTGAGCGGGGAATGAATGATGTGGGCTGAGGGGGGATGAATGCTGGGGTGTCTCTCCCGTGTGGCTCCTCCCTCCTGCCGCTCACAGCCCAGGGCAGGGGCGGGGGCAGTGAGGTCCCTGTGGGAGAGGCCAGGCCCCGGCCCAGCAGGTGACTTCAGCCCCTGGGGAGGCGGCTTGCCCTGCCACAAACTGAAGAGGGCAGAGGAGGAGGGGCGTGGTGGCGCACCCTGTAATCCCAGCTGCCCCAGGATGACCGGCTGAAACCAGCCCCAGGCAAACGGGAAGACCCAACTGAAAATCAACATAAAACCAAGAGGACTGGAGCACCTGCCTGGCAAGCATGAGGCCCTGAGTTCAAACCCCAGTACCGCGGGTTGAAGTCTACAAACTCAGCCCCTGTCCGGGGAACGCTGCCCGGCAGCCACGGGGCGGAGGAGACTCGGGAGTTTCCCCACGCTGTGCTGCACCAGCCCTGGCATGTGCATCCTCGGCTGAGACGGGAGGACAGGAGGACATACCCTGCCCGCGGCCTGCCCAGCACTGTCCCCAGACAGCATCGTGGGCCCCAGGACACTGCACACAAGCTGGGAAGGTGGGCGCTAGGAATGCAACCCGTCTGCCAGGGCGTGGGTGCCAGCAGGACATACAGACATGCGTGCCAGCAGGACATACAGATGTGCGTGCCAGCAGGACATACAGACATGCGTGCCAGCAGGACATACAGATGTGCGTGCCAGCAGGACATACAGACGTGTGCCAGCAGGACGTGTGTGCCACAGACTCCAGCAGGTCAGCCCCCCAGGCCTCGGGCCTGCCGCACGTGGCGGCTGCATCCGGAAGCGCTCTGGCCCCGAGGTAAACAGTTTACTGGAGAGAGAAGCCGGCCGCAGTTTTCCCTTTCCTCCCGGTCCGGTATGTATACAGAGACTGCTCCGGAGCCCTGGCCCCGTCGGTGGGGGCCGCAGGGATCCCTTCCCGTCCCATCCCCAGGACTGGATCACCCGGCTGGCGGTGATCGCATGTCCTAAGGAGAGCACAACTCCTTCCCAAGGACTCTGTATAGAGAACCTTCTGGAACCCAAAGGGTCAGCTGCAACGCGCTCCAGCCCCGCTTCCCATTGCTACTGGGAGACCCCTGCTGGCCGCTCGCAGTACGGCAGCCCTGCTCTACTGGCCCAGCCAAGAGTGGGCTCCCTTCTCCACCTGGGCCAGGCCCGGGGGACTGTGCTTCCCAAGTACCCCGAAATAAAGAGCGGGGCTGGGAGGCAGGCCTGGCGTCCCCAGCGTGGGGCAGGCATTCTGGGCAGACACTGGGACGTGCCTGCCACCAGCTTTCATCCCCCGAGCACCGCAGATGGGTTTGCAGGGCCGAGGTTCCCCACACCGTTCTTATGAATCAAAGTGCGCTGGAGCAGGTGGCTCCCAGAAAGACAGAGATAAGAACTGGATCCTAGGCTCATGTTAAAGGGGTCACAGTGGCAGCTCCAAGCACACCCTGCCCGGCAGGGCCTGCACCCCGCAGGCCACCACGCCGCCCACTGGGCTCTGATCCTAAGCCTGACTGTCTTTCTTGCTTCGTGAGGTAGACACAAAAACCAGGCCCGGTGGTGATTCCTGTAGTCACGGCTCCCCACTTGCGCGGCGGGCTTTTAGGGAAGGGCTCCCTGGGGCCATGCAGGCTGGAGGCCAACGGCTCCCCTTCCAAGCATGGTAATGAGGCCAGAGGTCTCTAACAGAGAGGCAGGGGCTGCCGTGGACGCCGAGAGCCTTGGACACGGAGTGGAGCCTCTGGGCCCCTAGCCCCAGCCGGCTGACAGCCAGACACAGGCTGAGCCGAGCTCTGCTCCAGTCACCAGGAAATGGGGATAGAGAGCCACAAACCTCTCACCCCCACAGCCTCCGCACCCAGGCCTCCCACCCACAGCCTCCACACCCCAACCCCTTGCCCACCAGCCTTCCACACCACCACCCGGTCCTCGGCCGGCGCTGCTCTGAGCCGGGTGGCCTGTGAGCAGCTGGTGCTTGTTTCCCACTGTCCTGGGCTGGAAGGTCAGAGTCTGGTCAGCACAGTCAGCTGGGGGAAGGCCCGCATGCTCCAGGGCGCATGCGTGAGACCGAGTGACAGAGAGTCCTTCAGGTGGCCTCCGCCCTCCCTCAAACCGGGTCGCCACCCAGAGGCCCCAGCCAGACATCCTCCACCCCCCACACAGGGGTCCTGGGCCGCAGATGAACTTTGGGCCGATACCCGCAGCTCTAGCCCGGTGCTCTACCACTGGAGCCACAGCTCCCCTCCCAGTGTCTTTGGTGGTTTATTGGAGAAAAGAATCTCATGGACTTTCCAGGTTGGGCTCCCTTTGAAGCATGATCCTCAGCTCCTGAGTAGCTGGGATTACAGGCCTGAGCACCAGCGCCCAGCTCCAACCCTAAGGCTTTCCTGCGGATTTTCTCCACCAGGCATTGCCGAACCTGTGGTGGGGAAGGCTGGCTTCTCCGTTCCCGGTGCTGAACCTGTGGTGGGGAAGGCTGGCTTCTCCGTTCCCGGTGCTTTTCCGTGTAATGAAGTGGTGGAGATTATTAGACAAAGATCACCAAATGTCTTGGGGGACCCAGACAGTTTGGGGAAAGCAACCCTCAGGCACAAGCTCCTTGTCTTGCTCTGGGCCCAGGCCCCGGGCCCCCAGCCAAGTGTGGAGAAACAGCCACACACACACACACACACACACACACACACACACACACACACACGCCCACGCTCCCCAGCAACCCTAAGTGCATAAAGATGGGCAGCTGACGCCGCCGCGCCGAGCGGGTCTGGATTGAATTGGGGGTTTTAAGCTCTTCTACAGGAAAAATATTTACTTCCCTGAACTTCGCTCTTTGGAAAGCGGCGCCCATGAGCCGTCTGCAGGGATCCAGCAGTGTTTTGGCTACTGCTGGCTTTGTCTCTCCGATCTGTGTGAGTGTGCGTGTGCATGCACGCGCACACAGCCATATTCCCATTAGAGAGCAATCAGCCAAAGACACCGCCAGACACCCTGCCTGCCAGCCACGGAGAAAGCAGACCAGCACTATCTTTGTGGCACAACCACAAAACCTGCGTGTTCATCTCCAGAGATGCCATTGCTGCTTGCCTTTCTTTCCTCCCTAATGCATTGCTTTTTGCCTGTCTCTTACAGACAAAATAAGAAAGTAAAAAACAATCAGGGCCAGCCATCCAGGAGCCCGAAATCCCAGGACTCCAGAATTTGAGGCAAGAGATTCACAAGCTGGAGGTCAGCTTGGGCTACATATTGAAAAGTAAAAGAAGGAGGAGGAAGAGGAGGAGAGAGAGAGAGAGAGAGAGAGAGAGAGAGAAAGATCTTGCCAAGTGCAATGGCACACACCTGTAAACCTCTCTGCTCAGGAGGCAGAGATTGGGAGGATCGAAGTTTGAGGCCAGCAGGCAAAAACACAATTGAGATCTCAGCTCAATCAGAAAGCTGGACGTGGTCACATGCCTGTGGTCCCAGCTATGTAGAACTGTTAAGAAATACCAAAGCCGGGCGCTGGTGGCTCATGCCTGTCATCCTAGCTACTCAGGAGGCCGAGATCTGAGGATCGCGGTTCAAAGCCAGCTCAAGCAGGAACACCCATGAAACTCTCATCTCCAATGAACCACCAGAAAACTGGACGTGGAGCTGTGGCTCAAGTGGTAGAGCACTCACTTTGAGCTGAAGAGCTGAGGGACAGCGCCCAGGCCCAGAGTTCAAGCCCCACAACTGACAAAAAAAAAAAATAGCTAGAAAGAAAGAAGTACCAAAGGGTGAGGCTGGCCCCAGGCAAAAACATGAGACTTTTCAGGGGGAAAAAAGGCAAGAAAGGGCTGGGGACATGGCTCAAGTGGTAGAGCACCTGCCTACTGAACATAAGGTCCTGAGTTCAAACCCCAGTACCATCCCCACCCAAATTTTTTTTTTTTTTTTTTTTTTGTTGTTCGTGGGGCCTGAACTCTGGGCCTGGGCGCTGTCCTTCAGCCCTTCAGCTCAAGGCTAGCGCTCTACCACTTGAGCCACAGCGCCACTTCTGGCTTTTTCTGCTTATGTGGTGCTTAGGAATCGAACTCAGGGCCTGGAGCATGCAAGGCAAACGCTCTACCACTGAGCCACCTTCCCAGCCCCCCCCCCACCCAAATCTTAATGGTGAGGACCTCTCCATTTGGTGGATGTTATTACTACAGCCCTCTCCCCCCTCCTTGGAAGATAATAAGCTGGAGCTCAGAGAGGTCAAACTCTTGAGAGAGTCACACCGCGCGGGCCGAGTGGGCTTTCGACGGTGGGCTGTGAAGTTCTGTGGCCCTGGTTCAAGGTGGCAGGAGGGCGAAGCAGCGTGCGGTGCCAAGTGGAACCCTCGCCCTGCAGGCCCAGAGGTCAGCTCTAAATTTATCCTCTGACCTTCTTGTTCTAATTTTGGCCAAACAAGTTCTTCCAGCCCGGTGGATGACACAGGTGAGCACAGTGTTTATCCAACGAGTTTCCTGGTATGCGCCACGCAAGAAGGCGGGGTTCACCGCCCGGGCCACTGCTGGCAGGTCTGAGCTCCCCGCTGACGCTGGACACACGGCTGTCCACCGATTTCTCAGCCAGTGATGACAGCCGCTTCCTGGACCCCAAGTCTGAAATGAGTGACCCGGAAACACACCCTCTCAAAGATGATCCAGAACCAGACGTGCAGTTGTCCCCAAATTAGACACAGAACAAGCTTCTTTGGGTGGTCTCCAGGCCCAGGGGAAATGACAGGGCTGCCGGGGACTGGCTGCCGGGGACTGGCTGCCGGGGACTGGCTGGCTGGGCCACACATCCCCCGGCGCCAGGCCCCTGGGCAGGTGACCCGCAGGCCTGGCCAGCGGTGACCGAGCCACCAGCCCAGCAGAGGAGGGACTTCCCCCCGTCAGGAATGCAGATTGCAAGGGGGGGGGGAGGTTCACTTGGCGGGTATGCTAGAACTGGAAGGCTCAACATCTGGGGTCTGAGTGGCCATTCTAGGGGTCCACGGATATGTGTAGAAGAAGCTAAGTCCTTCACTGGGACTCTGGATCCCAAGAAGAGTCAATTAGCTGGATCAACCTTTACCTGACACCCACCCTGCCTTTAGTTACATGAACGGAATCTTCCTTCCAGTGAACTACAGTGGGTTTTCTGGGTTTAAATTTTCTTTAATAGCAAAAAAAGAACCAAAAAAGTCAGGATAGCTCTACAGCATCCCTTTCCAAGCTGAACTTGTTGGAATAGATGTCTGAGCCACAGGACCCAAAGCTCGGGAGAGCTGAGGTCCGAAGCAGTGTCCCTGCACCTCCCCAGAGACAAGTTCCTCCTTTCTGGAAAGAGCAGGGGGTGGGTGGGGCCTGTGCCCAGCCAGCACCTCAGTCAGGGTCACCGGTAGAGCTCCTGGCTGACTTAGACAAAGGTCAAGGCCCAAGGGCAGGCCAGGAGCCTGGGGGGGGGGACATTCAGTGGGTCGGGGACATGGCTTCTGTTTCTCTGAGGCTCAGGAAGCTCACCTGTGGTCAGTCAACAGGATGAACCGTCCTCCCAGGACAGGCTGGGGAAACTGAGTCTCGCTGGGGGGAAAGGCCTCAGGAAGTGGAGGTGCTGGGCTTGGGGCCCAGTGTGGCGCCATCCCCACATCCCTCCCCTGGAGCTCTGCTGGCGGGGCTCTGCGTGGGGGGCTGTCTGCCCCGCCTCTCCTGCTCCAGATGGCTCTGTCATCAGTGATGCGCGTGCATTTGCCGCTCAGTTCCCTCGGAGGCTCTGGAGGCTGAGCGCGTGCGCAGAGGAGGGCAGGCCGCAGCCTGTCCCAGCCCCGCGCAGCTGCTCTGGTCATCAGATGAGGCCAGAGGCCCCACAGAGGAAAGAGGGGGAGACAGAGTCATGCATGCCTTCCGGGGTGTGGGGCGCAGCTCAGGGGGGAAGCCCAGGTCTATCACACACGAGACCCCGGGGTGCAATCCAGCACCCAAAAAACAAAGCAAAGTCCGGCCCGGTGGCTCACACCTGTCCTGCTAGCTACTCAGGAGGCTGAGATCTGAGGATTGCAGTTCAAAGCCAGCCCAGGCAGAAAGTCCATGAGACTCTTTTTTTTTCTTTCTGATTATGGGGCCTGAACTCTGGGCCTGGGCACTGTTCCTCAGCTCTTCAGCTCAAGGCTAGCACTCTACCACTTGAGCCACAGCACCACTTCCGGCTTTTTTTCTTTTTTCTTATGTGGGGCTGAGGAATGGAACCCAGGGCCTCAGGCATGCAAGGCAAGCGCTCTACCACTGAGCCACCTTCCCAGCCCACCATGAGACTCTGATCTCCAATAAACCACCAAAAACCTGGATGTGGTGCCGTGGTTCAAGTGGTAGAGCGCTGGCCTTGAGCTGAAGAGCTGAGGGACAGCACCCAGGCTGTGAATTCAAGGCCAGGAACAGCCTCCTAAAATAAAAGCATGCGGGGGGGGGGGCTACTGGGGTTACCCTGAGTGCACAGTGGGAATCTGGTGACCTGCTGTCTGCCCACTGCTCTGAGGCTCCACCACTGCTGCTGAGGCGCGTGAGATGGAGGAGGCCAAGCCCAGAGCCTGGAAGCTTCCCCGCCGCCCTGCGGGGTCCCAGGGTCTGGCAGGAAGCGGCCGTTCATCCGAGGTTCTTCACCCTGCCCCATCACAGCGTGCACGGGCGACGGCCAGACAGGCTGCCATCTGGTTCCTGCTGGGGCGGGGCCAGGGGGCCGAAAGGGGGCCGAGAGGGGGCGGCCAGCCTGGCTCCTGCTGGGCATGCGATGCGGCGGCGCGCCCGCTCCACGCCTCACTGAAGTCAGCCACGCAAGCCACACACGACCCACCCTCCACCCTTCCTGTAGTGCCCAGCGGCCAACACTGCAAGACGGGGGTCCCCCTGCCCCCTACGCCAACTCCATCGTGGTGTGCCCAGCCCTGCCCATCCATCCCCTGACTGAGCACCAACCACACACGCACGGCGCTGAAAGATTTGCAGTTAACACCAATGATGAGCCAGCAACTGGACCAGGATCAGAGCACATGCCTGTAATCCCTGCAACAAAGGGCAGGAGGATCCTGAGTCCTGAGGCCAGCTGAGGCTTCATAAACAGACCTTGTCTCGAAGAGAAAGAAAGAAAGAAAGAGAGAGGGGGGGAAGGGAGGGAGGGAGGGAGGGAGGGAGGGAAGAAAGTCTGGGAAGGTGGCTCAGTGGTAGAGCGTTTGCCTTGCATGCATGAGGCCCTGGGTTCGATTCCTCAGCACCACATAAGCAGAAAAAGCCGGAAGTGGCGCTGTGGCTCAAGTGGTAGAGCGCTAGCCTTGAGCTGAAGAGCTGGGGAACAGCGCCCAGGCCCAGAGTTCAAGTCCCAGGACCGACAAAAAACCCAATTCGCCACCACCTGTTGAGGATGTTGCTGAATCTCAGGAAAGCAGGGCTCCCGTTTTCCTTGTTCGGTTCTGCTAGCGTCCAGGTCTGCACGCAGGTCCCCACGTGTGGCCTGCTCTACCAGCCCAGGTGTTACGGCTTCTTTTGGAGCTGGGATATCTCAGGGACTTTACTGCCCCAGCTGGCCTCAAACCTCAGCCCTCAGCTCTCAGCCTCCTGAGAGCTAGGACTGCAGGCGTGAGCGGCCTAGTGGCCCCGCCCCCTTTAAGTGTCCTGGTGTGGAGAGCTGTCCGCCTAGTCCCATGTTTCTACCGCTACGGAGGGGAGGTGACCAACCCCCACGGGGCCCGCCCCCCAGCCGCCCACCTCCGACACCGGGGGACGAAGGGGAGCTTCACGCCGCAGGCCATCCCTCTGCCAGGCCAGGGATCCCATCCGCCCGGGCCAGGGCGGCCGCGGGGCTCGGGGCCCCGCACCTGAGGGCTGCTCGGCGCAGCCTCGTTTGTGAAGATTGGAGCCGTCCCACGGGCAGGGCTGCGGGGACTGGGTTCCCCGGTGGATGAATGAAAACCAACAGCCGCTGCGGAGCCTGAAGGGCAAGGCTAGGACTCACTTAATCCCTGCATCCCCGTGGTGGCCTAGAAACCACGCCCATCCCTTACACACAAGGAAACTGAGGCCTAGGGACAAAGGCTCTGGTAGCAGAAGCCCCCGTGGCCTCCATCTAGAGCACAGGGGCAGCCAGAGGCAGGCCACCGCTCCTGGCTCTGCAGGAGGCAGGGCGAGGAAAGCCAGCCCCAGGGCCTTTGCATCACCGCATCCCCGTGTTGTGTTGGGGTGATGGGGGCAGGGCGGCACTCCTTTCTCCCTAGGCTGAGCTGGTGGGAAGAATGTGTCACTGTCGAGAAGGACAGTTCCGGGCACCACACCTGGGAAATGGGGACCCCAAGGGCAGTCTGTGCCGTTCACAGCTCAACCGGGCAGACACTGACGGTCGCAGAGGTCGATGGCCGACTGGACATTCGCCCCCGTGGACACCGGGCTTCCTGTTGCCCCGCACCAGTCCTCTCCTAGGCTCCACTGGCGCCGGGTAGGGGCTGCCAAGGTTTGTCCACGCTGGCTGGGTCCTGTGGATGCGGACCCCCGCCCTTCCTCGGCTCCAGGGAGGTTTTCCCCAGGCAGCCCACCCCAGGGACACATCCAGGGGGGGAACCCGGAGAGAGGCTTAGCCTGGGGCTCACGCCTGTCATCCTGGCTACTCAGGAGGCAGAGATCTGAGGATCGCCGATCAAAGCCAGCCTGGGCAGGAAAGTCCGTGAGACGTTTCTATCCCATTAACCACCAAAAACCCAGAAGTGGAGCTGTGGTTCAAAGGGTAGTGTGCCGGGCTTGAGTGGAAAAGCTAAGGGACTGTGCCCAAGTCCTGGGTTCAAGCCCCAGGACTGGGAGGGAGACAGAGAGAGAGGAGGCCCGGCCTCCCCCCACCGCCCGTCAGCTCCTCCGCTGCCCAGATGAGCACAGGGCGGAACTGGGCGCCAGGAACGTTTTCCTCTCCTGCTCCACCAGCCACGGACTCTGGGCTCCGAGGGGAGCCACAGATAGACAACTGTGGGAACTTCCCTGGCGCTGGAGGAGGAATCACACAGCAAGACCCAGACAGGTGGAGAGACAGGCAGCCGCCGTTCCCGGGACGCGGCCGTGGACACCACACAGTGGACACGGGCATGGTGCACATCTCCACTTCTGCTCGGGCACAGGGGCATTCGGCCACCTGTCCAGTTAAAGTGAGGGCAGGAAGTGCAGGGACGGAGGCCCAAGGCCCTGAGTGCAGCTGCTCCGGGGGTCCGAGCTCCCTTGGTGGGTGTGTAGCACATCGTATCCAGGTAAAGGATGTGTATTTTACAAATAAGACCATTTATGTAGCCTGGCCTGGTGGTACATGGCTGTAATCGCAACACTCTAGAGGCTGAGGTCTGAGGATCTCAAGTTCGAGACCAGCCTAGGCTACACAGCAAGGTCATGTCTTAAATACATAAGAGTTGTGTGCTGATAGCAGAGGCCTACAATCCTAACTGCTTAGGAGGCTGAGGACTGGAGGATCATGGTTTGAGGCTAACCCCAGGCAGAAAAGTCCTCAAGACTCCATCTCCAAAATAACCAACCAAAAGCTGTGCTAGAGACATGGATCAAGTGGTTCAGTGCTAGTCCAGAGCACACTAATAATAATAATAATAATAGTAATAACATTGCACTGACCTTTTGCTGGTAGGCTTCCTACATCAGCTCCTTGCACAGAATATTTTTGGGGACTTTTGGCCCAGCACCTGCCTGTGTGGCCACCCCATGGTGGCTCAGGTGAAGGGATGTTGGCCGGGGTCCCTTAGGGAGTAAGGGGAGGGCACGCGGGCTCCACCTTCACTCCAGCTGAGGACAGCGACAATTCACCTCAGGCAGGAACGCCTCCTGGGATTTTACATTTGCTCCTCGCCAGGAACTCTTCCTTGCTCCCTTTCTCAAATCAATGAAACGATCCACCCTTGTCCAAATAGCGCAGCCCAACAACCTCCATCCTGTGAGTGCCCACCCCCCGGGCAGCCAAGGGCACTGAGGCAGGTGGCAGCAGACTGGGCTGTGCGGTGTATCCCGCCCCCCCCCAAGCCCAGCAAGCTCTCAGTGGGGCTCAGAGGTGGAGCTCAGCCTTCCAAGTCTCCGGCCCCCAGCCCCTCCGGGGATTTCCACTGCTCTGGCATGGAGCTCAGATGCTGTCTGCGGGGGGTGGGGGGGGGGAGACAGGGCAGACCAGTGTGTGGGTGCACGGGTGCACGTGAGACACCCCAGGAGCTCCTGAGAAAGAACTGGGCCCTGTGTGCTCGTGGTGTCCCCAAAGCATACATCCAGGTCAGGCTCCTCCCACGGAGCCGAGGTGTGGGACCCCCGTGCTTCACTGTCCCCCTCCTCCTGACACGGGTGACCTGCCACCACCAGCGGCAGCCTCAGCCCCAAGCCCACCTGCACCCCAGCACCCCAGCACCCCCACCAGCCTGAAGAATTCCTGGGCACTGCCCACCCCTCTAGTTTTGAGCGGAAGTTCTCTTCAACCAGAGTCATCAAACCCCAGAGTTACAAAGTTGTCTTAAACATGAGAGGAAACTGAGGCAGGAAGGAGGGAAAACGCGGGCCGGAACTGGGCTAGGCCTTCCCCACCCAGGGCCGCTGAGCAGGGGCTTTGGGACCACACAGGGGCTGGGGTGGAGGGGGGGGCTGGGGTGGAGGGGGGTGGACTGGGGGGGTGGAGGGGGACGGGGGTGGACGGGGGGGGGGGCAGGGGTGTTCTGAGCCAATCCCGGAAGAGAAGGGAGGCCTGGGTCTCTCTGGAGCTGCTGAGGGCGGAACTTTCCACGGGAAGTGACAGAGGGCCACATCTGGCAGCCGCCCTCCACATCTGGCTGCGGGGCTGCCCCCTCTGGGTGGGGGCCTGGCTCCTCGGCCCCCCCCCGCCCCCTCTGGGAGGGGGCCTGGCTCCTCCGCCCCCCGCCCCCTCTGGGAGGGGGCCTGGCTCCTCGGCCCCCCGCCCCCTCTGGGAGGGGGCCTGGCTCCTCGCCCCCCCCTGCCCCCTCTGGGCGGGGCCTGGCTCCTCGCCCCCCCTGCCCCCTCTGGGTGGGGGCCTGGCTCCTCGCCCCCCCGCCCCCTCTGGGCGGGGCCTGGCTCCTCGCCCCCCCTGCCCCCTCTGGGAGGGGGCCTGGCTCCTCGCCCCCCCCCTGCCCTGCAGCGGCTGCCCAGGGTGTCCTGGGTGGGGTGGCCCCCACGTCACCCACACCAGGCGTGGGGACAGCGCGGTGCGTGTCTCACAGTTGGGTTTCGTCCAGTGAGGCTGAGCAGGCCAGGAATGATTTGAAACAACAACACAACACAAGCTGGGAACAAAGCCTGTTGGGGACTGTGCCCCCCCCCCCCCCCCCGCCTCGTGATCACACCAGCCTGACGGGCAGCTGCTGCCCCTGCCCACTCCTGCCCGCCACCCGCGCCCCGTCCACCGCACCTTCACCCTGGAGCAACCCCAGGGCCAGGAGCACAGAACAGACTGGTGGGTGGCCGGTGAGTTCCGTGACAAAGCCCAGGCCACAGCGGCCACCGGCTTCCCTGAGCTGGGCTTCAAAAACACCCAGCAGAGCCACAGAGGAGCCTGCCAGCCCAGCCACTCAGGAGGTAGAGCTCTGAGGATCGAGGTTCAAAGCCAGCCCGGGCAAGAAAGTTCGTGAGACTCTTCTCTCCAATGAACCACCAGGAAACCAGAAGTGGTGCAGTGGCTCAAGTGGTAGAGCGCTCGCCTTGAGCTGAAGAGCTGAGGGACAGCGCCCAGGCCCAGAGTTCAAGCCCCACGACCGACAAAAATAAAAAATAAAAACAGAAACAAGCAAACAAAAACAACAAAAACCAAACACCCAACACCATGTCTGCCTGCACAGAGCAGATACACAGTGCAGGCTAAAGTCACCTGGAATGCCAGGCACCAGTGGCACACACCTGCAATCCTGACTTCGCAGAAGGCTGAGACCTGAAGATCATGGCTTGAACACAAAAGCTTACAGGCTCACACTCCAAGTAACCACCAAAACACCAGAAACGGAGCCAGGGTGCATGCGGTAGAGAGCCGGCCTTCGGAGAAAAAGCAAGCAAGAGCACGAAGCCCTGAGTTCAATTCCCAGTACAGGTGTGTCACACACACACACACACACACCACCTAGTTAAGTTGGGCCTGGTAAATCCCGGCACTCAGGAGACGTCCCAGGCCAGCCCCAGCTGTGAAGTGAGACCCTGTCTCAAAAAGAAAAACAACAACAACAAAATCCCCTATCTCAGCAGTTTGTTCCAAGAGGGATACACAGAAACTCAGAGAGGGAGACGAGCTGGCTAGGACACACAGCAAGAGTGTGCCACGCCACCTGGCCGCGCCGGCTGGGAGCTCCCAGTGGGACGTGCAGAGGGACAGACCATTGTGCACACACGGACCCACATGGTGCACATGTGTGTGCACACGTAATGCACATGAGCACACACAGTGCCCACACACACACAAGATGCATGACGCACACCTGGCAATGCACACCAGCACACACACGGTGCACACCCGGCGATGCACACCAGCACTCACGGTGCACACACGGCGATGCACACCAGCACACAGTGCACAACAGTGATGCACACAGCACTCACACGGTGCACACCCGGCAATGCACACTAGCACACACACTGTGCACACACGGCGATGCACACCAGCACTCACGGTGCACACACGGCGATGCACACCAGCACACACACGGTGCACACCCGGCGATGCACACCAGCACACACATGGTGCACACCCGGCGATGCACACCAGCACACACATGGTGCACACCCGGCGATGCACACCAGCACACACTGTGTACACACGGCGATGCACACCAGCACACACACTGTGCACACACGGCGGTGCACACCAGCACACACTGTGTACACACGGCGATGCACACCAGCACACACACTGTGCACACACGGTGATGCACACCAGCACACACACTGTGCACACCCGGCGATGCACACCAGCACACACACCGTGCACACACGGCAATGCACACCAGCACACACACGGTGCACACACGGCAATGCACACTAGCACACACACCGTGCACACACGGCAATGCACACCAGCACACACACGGTGCACACACGGCAATGCACACTAGCACACACACGGTGCACACACGGCGGTGCACACCAGCACACACAC
>NW_012267291.1:5850852-5852399 GCF_000151885.1 Dipodomys ordii | reverse complement strand
GGCTGGGGCTCTACCACTTGAGCCACAGCTCCACTTTGGGCTTTTGCTGGTTAATCAGAGATAAGAGCCCCTGGGACTTTCCTTCAGACTGTGATCCTCAGATCTCAGCCTCTTGAGGAGTAGCTGGTATAACAGGCGAGAGCCACTGACGCCCATGGTGACTGTATTTTTTAAACCCCCTCATTATCTCAGGGTCCTACTGGCTTCAAATTGAGATCCTCAGATCTCAGCCTTCTGAGCAACGAGGTTTACAGATGTGAGCCTCCAGTGCCTGGCTAACAAATTTCTAATCAACAGTGAGCAAAAAGAATCATACATTTGCTATGACCCTGTGCTTAATACTATTCTATACTAATATTTTCTTTTATTTTTAGAGACAGGGTTTTGCTATGTAGGCCAAGCTGGCCCCAAAGTCCTAGGCTCAAGTATCCATCTCTCAAATAGCTGGGACTACAGGTATGAACCACTGCACCTGGCCAAGATACTCCTGAGTATGTCACACACACACACACACACACACACACACACACACACACACTAAATCCAAGATGGAACACATGGAAAGCCAGAAAGAAGGTATACACCACCAGGCTGACAGTTGGGGCTGGGGCCAGGGCTGGAGCTGTCCCCTTACCTGCCCCAACTGCATTTCTGGGATTCCAGGGCTCTGTCTATGGCCTGCCTGCCAGCGTTCTTCTCTGGGAACACACTGCACCCTTTGTGCCAGAGTTCTTAGTCTCCTCCTTCAATGGATTCAGAGAAGCCCACCAAGAGAGGTCAGAAACCCACCAAAGCCCTTAGAATGAACCAGAAACTCTGGCTGTGACTGTTCCCCGCCCCCAGGTGAGCCACGGTGAGCTGTCGAGAGCCAGCCATGGAGGGCGGGAGAGTGGCGGGTCACCCTGGTGGAGGGGTGGGCGGCACACACGTGGGAAAGGACTGAGCTCACAGTCGAGAGCCAGCCATGGAGGGCGGGAGAGTGGCGGGTCACCCTGGTGGAGGGGTGGGCGGCACACACGTGGGAAAGGACTGAGCTCACAGCCATGACGCAGTCTCAGGCCACACCATCTGCTCCAGCGTGTAACACGCACAGGACATTTGCATGCAGACAGGCTCCAAGGTCAGGCCCGGCTGTTGAAAGGCCAGTTTTGCCTCCAGCCCTGTGTCCAGCTGAGGTGCTGCCCTGGAAATCCTCCAGGGGGCGCTGTGCTGTCCTGTCCTGCAACCAGCCAGGGTGGCCAGAACCCTATAGGGGTTGCCCCGCCCCGCCCCAGGGCACAGGGAAGTCCAGCCTGTGAGACTCAGGGTCCCCCATCCACACAAGGACGCACAGAGCTAGGCCACCGGGCTCGTCACAGGGGGCTGCCAGGGGAGGCGGCCACACTAAGGCAGGGGCATGCAGGGTGGTGCCAGGGCCCTGAGCCTTCCAGGGCAGAAGTCATCCCACCTGGCACTTTCCCGAGGCCCTGGGTCACCGCACACGGGGCTGGTCAATCCTTAACATCTGCCTAGCGCTGGCTTCGGCGGCCCCAGGCTCCGGCCACCTG
>NW_012267291.1:5848267-5849586 GCF_000151885.1 Dipodomys ordii | reverse complement strand
TCAGTGGTCGAGTGCTTGCCTTGCATGCATGAGGCCCTGAGTTCGATGCCTCAGCACCACATAAGCAGAAAAAGCTGGAAGTGGTGCTGTAGCTCAAGCGGTAGAGTGCTCGCCTTGAGCTGAAGAGCTGAGGAACAGCACCCAGGCCCAGAGTTCAGGCTTCATGACCAACAAAAAATTAATTAATTATTTATGTATGTATGTATGTATTTACTTTGTGTTTTTGAGATGGAGCCAGGTAAGCACATGCTGGCCAAGCACTCGACCACTTAGCCTCACTCCTGCCTTATTTACATAGATTTAAAGTGAGCCCAGAAAAACCCATGTACAAATGCCTACAAGGAGAGCAGGGCAGGAAGGCCATGTGGCAGCCCTAGGTGCATCCGGGTGTGGAGGATTTTTGTATATTCATTTGACATTTACCTCAATGAAGAAGCTGGGGAGAGGCGAGCCAACCCACGCCAATGGGAAGCCCGTAAGTGGTGGGTGGCAGCTGGGTGCCGTGGCTCAGGCTACTCAGGAGGCTGAATGCTGAGGATCGCGGTTCAAAGCAAGCCAGAGCAGGAAAGTCAGTGAGACTCTTGTCTCCAATGATCCACCAGAAAACCAAAAGTGGAGCTGTAGTTCAAAATGGTAGAGCGCTCACCTGGAGCAAAAAAGCTCAGGGACAGCGCCCAGGCCCTGAGTTCAAGCTCCAGGACTGGCACTATATATATAAAAGTGAATGGCCCCCAGAAGCCAAGGTTGTCACCGATATGTCTGTATCTGGACCCTAGCAAGTAGCAGGGCCACCTGGGTGAGCCCTCGGGACCTCTCAGGTCCCTCAGCACCACACCCATTCTACCAGGAGTTCTGCCATCCAGACAGAGGACAACAAGATGGCGCTGGAGGAGCGGGGAGGGGCAGAGTGGGTCCTCAAAGTCCTGTGTCTGATTCACACAGAAGAGTCCTGGAGATAGTGTCCCAACCCACCATCCCCACGCATCTTCTCACAAGCTGAAGTCTGCTTCCAGACCCCTCTCCACCCCCCCCCACCATAACACACCAGGGGTCCAGCACAGGACAGGGGGTGTAGAAGAGGGAAACCTGTGCTAGGCCGGAGCCTCTGGCCAGGACCCATAAACAAATGTTGGTTCTACAGAGGAATGAAATCCTGGAACCCTGGAGTCTTATCAGCAGCAAGGGGGTGGGGGTTTAGCGCAGGCCCAGGCCTGCCCCCCCCAGAAGCCTGCACCCCCCACCCCCCAGGGTCACGTGCTGCAAGGAGCAAGTCCATGAAAGTAAACAGCTCACACACATGAGTGCCCAGGGGCTGTCCC
>NW_012267291.1:5834954-5847165 GCF_000151885.1 Dipodomys ordii | reverse complement strand
GCGCCCCCTACATCCTCCCAATCCCTCTAGGCATTAGGCACCCCCATGAAATGAGGGAGAAACTGAGGCACGGGAAGGTGAAAGTCTCTCCCAGGTTCTACAGGGTAGAATGGACACTGACCAATTGTTCATTTTCTTTTCCCCCACACCCAGGGCCTGGTGGGCTAGCCACGCGCTCCCACTCCACGCATGCGCTCTGCCCTTGTTTTTCTACTGAGACAGGATCTTGCTATGCAGCCCAGGCTGGCTTTGAATTCACAATCCTCCCGCCTCAGTCCCTGGAGCGCTGGGATGACGGGAATGCATCCCCAGGCCCGGACAGAGCCCAGGCTTTCACGCGACGAGTCCTGCTCAAGAACCACAGCCCGAACCATCTCAGGTGCCTCGAGGTCAGACCTACACAACTGCCCCAAGAGCCCCTTGCAGGTGAGTTGGGAGAGAAACAAGATAAGTAGCCATAAAAGAAGGCTGGGCTGGGAAGGTGGCTCAGTGGTAGAGTGCTTGCCTAGCATGCATGAAGCCCTGGGTTTGATTCCTTAGTACCACATACACAGAAAAAGCTAGAAGTGGCGCTGTGGCTCAAGTGATAGAACGCTAGTCCTGAGTAGAAGAAGCTCAGGGACAGTGCCCAGTCCCTGAGTTCAAGCCCCAGGAGGACTGGCAAAAAAATAAGCCAGCACCAGGAGCTTTAATAAGCCAGCCCCAGGAGCTTACACCTGTAATCCTAGCCATTCAGGTGGCTGAGATCGGAGGATTGGAGTCCAACAGCAGCCTGGGCAGAAAAACCCATGAGTCTCTATCCCCAATTAACAAACACAAGCTGGAAGTGGAGCTGTGGCTCCCTCTGCCACACAGTTCATCCTGGACTTCCCACAGGGCTGAACGTGACCTCCCACCCCCAGAGAGTGGGGTGTGGGAGTCAGGAGGGGCAGCAGGGCCCCAGCTTTGGAGCCTGGGCCTCAGCTTCCACGTTCTGCCTTTATTTTCAAGCCTCCTGGAATCACTCAGGTAGAAGCTGCGCCAGAGCACTCGGAGAGGAAGAGCTGCGGAGGGCAGCTGTGAGGCCGGGCCGCGCAGTGAGGGTGGAGAGTCGCAGGAGCCTTGCAAATGAGGCCGGCGCACAGCACCCCGAGGGGCCCCGGCCGCTTGCCTTAAGCCATACGCTCTGGCATGGTTCGCCCACAGCAAAGCAAAGCAGAAGTCATGGTTAGCACAGTGGACGCCATGACTTGCCAGGGCCTCACAGCCATGAGAACCCAGGTGCCACCCCTCCGGCGACAACGGTGTCCCCTGCCAGCCAAGTGTGTCCTGTCTGTCCTGAGCTCACTCCTGGGACATAAGGTCTCACTGCCATATTGCTATTATTCATTCATGCTGGGTTTTGTTGTTGTCGTTTTGTTTTTTGGTGCCTGTACTAGGACTTGAACTCAAGGCCTGGGTGCTGTCCCTTAGCTTTTTCACTCAAGGGTGGTATGTTACCACTTGAGCCACAGCTCCACTTCTGGCTTTTGTGGTTAATTGGAGGTAAGCATCTTACAGACTTCCCTGCTTAGGCTGGCTTCGAACTGCAATCCTCAGATCTCAGCCTCCTGAGTCGCTAGGATGACAGGTGTGAGCCACCGGTGCCCAATTTCCTTCTATGTTTGACCATTGTTCTTCACCCATGAGACAGAGCTGCCCTGGCACTGGGGACCCACCCTCCTCCCCCGCCCTGGATGAGGAACTGTCCTTTAGGAGCGCCCAGACCATGGGGAGGACGGGCAGGGTGGGCTCCATGGCTGGGTGGCCCTGACTTCTACTCCCCGCAAAGGGGAAGGAGATGGCGCTCCGATAAGATCCCTCATTCAGACAGTGTTTGCATAGGAGGCCACAGGTGCAGGGCTGGGAGTGAAATGACAGGTATGTCACACATCCAGCCCTCCCGGCCCGAGACCCATGGGGCTCGGACACCAGAGCAGAAAACACAAAGGCAGGGGCTCGTCAACGGGTGAAAGGCGGTAAGGTGCCAGCCAGGGCTGTGTGGACAACCGCAGGCCACACTGCCACCTGACCACGCTACAGGCCCCGAGCCGTGAGACACAGAGGCCTGACAGAGCGGGCAAAGTGAGGGGAGGGGGAGGGTGTGCTAGGCTGGCCAGCGCCCGTGACTCTGCCTGCAATCCTAGCCAATCAGACCTGAGGATGGTGGTTCGAGAGATCAGCCTGGGCAGAAAAGTCTGAGACTCTTATCTGGGCAGAAAAGTCTGAGACTCTTATCTCTAATTACCCTGTAAAAAGCCGGAAGTGGGGACAGGGCGCACTTGGTGAAGAGCCAAAAAAGCTAAGCAAGAGTTCAAGGCCTTGAGTTCAAGGCTAGTAGCAGAGCACACGTGCATGTGAACACACACTCAGACACACATGCTGTGCTGTCTGCTGTTCTTAGAGTAACATACTACACCAGGGCTGCTACACTCAACACAGTTCTCACCTATAGCTGTCACCTGCATGGTGATTGTACCTGTCACCTGCTGGGTGGCTGCACCTGTCACCTGTGTGGCAATTATGCCTGGCCCTGAGTGGTGGTTGTGCCTGTCACCTGTGTGGCGGTCATACCTGCCACTGTGTGGTGGTTGTATCTGTGAGTTCATCATCTGACTCCCTTGTTAGGACTCCTAGTGTTCAAATATCACCAACCTTCTAGTCATCCTTCTCTGTTGTTGGACTTGAGGATGACACATTCCTGCTTTGACCTTAGAGGTAGGACGGTTACAGGATTTACACATTTCAGGACCCACAGGACCATCAAGTCAGTCCCCTGTTTGCCAGCAGAGAGGAGCAAGCAGGCCTGCGTGAGAATGGACAGAGGCTGGAAGGGCAGGGGCCCAGCTGTGCACTGCGGCGTGAAGTCCCGGGGAAGGATGGCTCTGGCGCTGCTGGTGGGGATGGAAGGGCGTAGCACCCATGCACGTGCCCAAAGGAAGTGAAAACGCAAGTCGGTGCAGAAACATGAAGACAAGCCAGGTCTCCTGGGGCATGCCTGCAATCCCCAAATTCTAGCTGGGAAGGTGGGTCCTGGGTTCGATTCCTCAGCACCACATAAGCAAAAAGAAAGAAGCCGGAAGTGGCACTGTGGATCAAGTGGTAGAGCGCTAGCCTTGAGCTGAAGAGCTGAGGGACAGCACCCAGGCCCAGAGTTCAGGCCCCAGGACCGGACCCCCCACCAAAAAAAAAAAAAAATTCTAGGTGCCAGTGGCTCACACCTATAATCCTAGCTGCTCAGGAGGCTGAATCTGAGGATTGTAGTTCAAAGCCAGCCCAGGCAAGAAAATTTGTGAGATTCTTATCTCCAATTAATCACCAGAAATTTGGAAGTGGAGCTGTGACTCCAAGTGGTAGAGTGCTAACCTTGAGCAAAACAGAGGGACAGTGCCCAGGCCCTGAGTTCAAGCCCTACGACTGACAAAAAAAGGAGAGAAAGAAAGAGAGAAAGAGGAAGGAAGGAAGGAAGGAAAAGGAAAGGCTACTGAGTGTTACACTGTGTAGCTGGGTGTATTGGTGCATACCTGTAATCCTTCACTCAGTAGGCCAAAGCAGGAAAAACTCAAATTCCAATCAGACCCTGTCTCTAAAAAAAAAAAAAGTAAATGTGTGTTAGGTGAATTCTCTCTCAGGAAACAAAGCTGTCTCTGCAGAGATGGCAGGGCCATGTGGCCTGGTCTGACCCATCAGTAACGTTTAATCTTCAATGTCACACTCCTGGGGAGCCAGTGATGGTTTTAGGCCCTGGGTGGTAGCGTAGGATTTCCTTTAGAAGGGCCACTGTGGAGACTGGGCTGGGGATGGGTGCAGCCAGGGCTTGCCCTGGGGTGGAAGAGGAATTTGGGAGGAGCGCACTTGGAGATAAGTGCCTGGGTCCACTGAGGTTTGACAAGATAAGAGCGCCACCCTGGAGGGCTCTGGAAGCCTGGGCTGGGAACGGAGCCCCCCAGCCCACTGTGGGCCTGGAGTGTGGCGGGAGGGGCTGGGGGGCAGGAGGAAGGACCAGAGGTGAAGTTACAGCTCTCTGTCCTCGCAGATCTGTTTGGCCACGGAGTCCGGACACTTCTAGCAGGGAGAGACTTCATTTCATGGTCAATAAATTCTCGTGCTTTCTCTTCTGGAACCCAGCGGCCCCTAGGGGTTTGTTTCAAGCATTCCATTGGAACGTCAAAGTTTGACACTGGCTTTGGTCTTCCGGGCAGACCCGTGACCCCTGCAGTCCGGAGCCTGGGTGTCCTCAACATCTCCTCCTCCTGCCTGGGCCTCCCAAATGCTAGTTTCCAGGCATGAGCCTACACCTGGATTTGAGTGCCTTTTTCTTTTGTGGCGCTGGGCATCACACCAGGACACTGCATTCGCTGGGCACGCACTTCGTCACTAAGCTACACCCCAGCCCTGAGTACATGTTTTTCATGCACTTCAGAAAAGAAATGATGATTTCTTCACAACTGGAATGCAAACAGAGTGAATAACCATTCAACAAAGAGTGTCTGGCTTTGGTATTTGTTGCTTAGAGCAAAGTCAGGGGTGAAGAGCTGCGCCTCCCCCTTGTTATGAGGCAGCTGTGGCGGGAGTGCGGGGTCAGCGCTGGGGCGGCAGGCGCAGCCGCATGGCCTCCAACCTGTGCCACCAGAGGTCCCTCCCCCCCCTTCCTCCCAGGGGGAAACTTGTTAGTGAAGTCCCAGAGGTGGAAACATGTAACACAGAGCAAGAAGATGGCTCCCGGCTCCACTGAGCTCTCTGAAAGAGAAGCCAGCCTCATACTTAGACAGAATTTCATGCAACGCTTCAAACATCTCCCCAGGGGATGCTGGGACGGCCACCACTTCCGGATAAGTGGCCTTGAGCCGTGCTGGCCCTGGGTTTCCTCCTCTGAGGGGGCCTAATAATAGCATCTGCCCCCCCCAGACCTCCCAGCTGGGGACATTAGGCTGCGAAGGTTCACACACACACACACACACACACACACACACACAGTGCACAAGCAGCAGAGGCCAAGGGCTGGGGCACACGGCGGGACCCATGGGGGCTGGGGCTAGCCGTTGTGGGAGCTCCCCAGTCCCACCCAGGGGTGCTGCTGAGTGAGTGCAGGGAAAGGGGGTGTCGGGTATTGAGAGGGATGGCTAGGGGAGTCTAGAACAAGACTGAGGGAGATGGTCCCAAGTAAAGCTGTCACCTGGATGGTTTGGGGGGGGAGGCACTACAAAGTCAGGAGCCCCCCCCCCCCCGGGCCGGTGCAGCCAGCCATGGTGGTATGGGCCTGGCTGGGGAATTTGGGACTGTGGACACTTGTCCCCAAGTGACCTCATGTGCAACAACTTTATCTGAAACTGTGATAAGAGAAATTCCACCCCAAGGAATCTGGGGATGAATCAGTACCTCTCGCTCCTGACGCCTGCATCCAGCTCAGCAGCGCCCCCTGTTGGGCCCACAGCAAACATCTCCCCATCCCCCACCCCCAGATCCACAGAGAAAGAGGAAGGGGAAAGGGCAGCCCTCCCCCACAGCAGGGCCTCTCTTCACCTCTGCTCTGGGCACCATCACAGTTTCTAGGATGGGGAAACTGAAGCCCAGAGGCTGAATGCCCAACCCCAAATCTCAGCGTCAAAGCAAAGCTAAGGTCAGAGCTCACACCTCACATAGTACTCACCCCACCGAGAGACACAATCTGATGGACAGTTTACACTTGATGTCAACACAGCTACTTCAAGCCACACACACACACACACACACACACACACACACACACACAAGGTTGATAAAACACTGGAAATCAGAAGGTGGGCTTCATGTCTGTGCTCCCAGCATTTAGAGGCTGAGGTAAGAGGAAGGAAGTTGGAGGCCCGCCCAGGTTACCTAGTGAATCTGAGATCAGCCTGGGCTACTTATGAGGCTCTTTCTCAAGACAAAAGAAGAACAACTACAAATCCACTGATGATAACTGTTGTCTCTCAAGAGGCTAACCTGGAGAGACATATACAATTGAGAAGATGCACACTCACTGACTTCTTGAAGTCTATCCTAGAGATATATACACATACGTACCCTGATCATACACATGATGATCATTGCAGTGCTAGAAGTAATAAGAACCCCACTGCCCACCACCCAGGATTGCCTGATGATGATACACCTTTCCCTCAGAAAACTAGGCAGCCAGGAAAAAGAGGAAGCATCACCATGAAATACTGCTAAGTGTAATAAGAAAGACCAGTGAGGGGCGCGACTCAGTGGTAAAGAACCTGCATACCATGCACCAGGCCCTGAGTTCAAACAGCATTACTACCAAAAGCTGGACACTGGTGGTTCATGCTTGTAATCCTAGCTACTTAGGAGGATGAGATCTGAGGATCAGGTTCAAAGCTAGTCCAGGCAGGAAAGGCTATGAGATTCTAATGTCCAATTAACCACCAAAACACTGGAAATGGCACTAAGGCTAAAAGTGGTGGAGTGCTAGCCTTGAGTAAAAGAGCTCAGGGTCTGCACCCAGGACCTGAGTTCAAGCCCCGTGATTGTCCAAAATGACAACAACAAAAACATTACTACCCAAAAAGAATTCTTGTCAAAAAAAATTACACATGATATGAATCCATTGCCGTTTGTATATGTGAAATGAAAGACATTGACGAAGGGCCAGAGGCATGGTTCAAGTGGTAAAGCACCTGCCTAGCAAATGCAAGGTCCTGAGTTTAAATCCTCATTGCCTAAACAAACAAATAAGCAAGACATAGAGGAACAGTGAAGGGAGCCCCCTCCCCACACACATGCAAAAGAGTTTACTTGTATAAACATTGGATGTGGTGAGCTCTCAGAGCTCTGGAGGCTGAGGCAGGAGAATAGAGAGTTCAAGTCCAGTCTGAATTTCCTAGCAAAGTGCTGTCTCCAAGAAATGAGGGCTGGTATATAACTCAGAGGCAGGTCGCTTGCCTGGCATGCACAAGGCCCTCGGTTCTGGCTGGGAAGGTGGCTCAGTGGTAGAGTGCTTGCCTAGCATACATGAAGCCCTGGGCTCGAATCCTCAGTATCACATAAAAAAGCCAGAAGTGGTGCTGTGGCTCAAGTGGTAGTATGCTAGCCCTGAGCAAAAAGAAGCTGAGGGTTAGTACCCAGGCCCTGAGTTCAAGCCCCAGGACTGGCAGAAAGAAAGAAAGGAAGAAAGAAAGGAAGAAAGGATGGATGGAAGGAAGGAAGGAAGGAAGGAAGGAAGGAAGGAAGGAGAGAAAAAGAAAAAGGCCCTTGGTTCCATCTTCAACACTAAAAAATAAGTTCCTTATACAAGAAAAAATTGCTTTAAATGGGGCTGGGAAGGTGGCTCAGTGGTAGAGTGCTTGCCTCGCATGCATGAGGCTCTGGATTCGATTCCTCAGCACCACAAGCAGAAAAAGCTGGAAGTGGCGCTGCGGCTCAAGTGGTAGATGCTAGCCTTGAGCTGAAGAGCTCAGGGATGGCACACAGACCCAGAGTTCAGGCTCCACAACGGACAAAATAATAATAATAATAATAATAATAATAAAATTGCTTTAAAACACTCTGTCTGCAGATTGCACCCCAGGCAGGCTCATATGGACCTCCCCCACATAATCCGAGTTCTCAAATGGAACGTCTGGAGGAGGAGAACTTTGAAGAACATTCCTGAGTCAGGTGCTTCTTGCTCCTCTAAGCAGCAACGTTCAGACCCGGCCTAGCTACCTTCGGGGGGTGGGGGGGGACAGTGGATTCCTGGTTGTATTTTCTATTTCTTTGGGGTTTAAAATTTCATTTTTTTTTATAATTCATTATTATGTTTTTGGTTTTTTTTGGTCGGTCGTGGGGCTTGAACTCTGGGCCTGGGCACTGTCCCTCAGCTCTTCAGCTCAAGGCGAGTGCACTACCACTTGAGCTACAGCGCCACTTCCAGTTTTCTGGTGGTTTATTGGAGATAAGAGTCTCACGGTCAGCCGGGCGCTGGTGGCTCACCCCTGTAATCCTAGCTACTCAGGAGGCTGAGATCTGAGGATCACGGTTCAAAGCCAGCCAGGGCAGGAGAGACTGTGAGACTCTATCTCCAATAAACCACCAGAAAACCAGAAGTGGCGCTGTAGCTCAAGTGGTAGAGCACTCGCCTTGAGCTGAAGAGCTGAGGGACAGTGCTCAGGCCCAGAGTTCAAGCCCCACGACCAACAAAAAAAAAAGAGTCTCACGGTCTTTCCTGCCCGGGCTGGCTTTGAACCACTATCCTCAGATCTCAGCCTCCTGAGTAGCTAGGATTACAGGTGTGAAACCTCCCCCTCCTCTGTGCACAAAAACATGCAGAGCGCATGTTCAAACAGTGGGAAGGGAGCTTCTCAGAAGCCCCGTGAATGAATGAATCAGTCACTAAAGGAATGAATGAACTGGATAATGCAACAGAAAGAAAACCTCAGCCGGGGTCTGTGGCTCACACCTGTAATCCTAGCTATTCAGGAAACTGAGGTCAAAGCAAGCTCCAGCAGATGATTCTAAGAGACTCTGATCTGGTACGAACCACCAAAAAGCCAGAAGTGGAGCTGTGGCTCAAGGGGTCAAGTGCTAGTCTTGAGTGAAAAAGCGAAGTGAGAGCCGAGGGCCCAGAGGACAAGCCGGGCACTGACACAGGAAGCAAACAAAACACTGGAGTGCTACTGATAGGAAGGGAGAGTCGCCAGAGGCCAAGGTGAGCGCCCTCCTCAGCCCCAGGGAACAGAAGGAGCGCCACGGGAGTCTATTTTAAGTTCGGCTGTGACTAGTGGAGCTTTTGAACACTTCTGACTCAGGGCGAGGAAAGTGAGAGGTGAGCCAGATTCAGTGAGGACTCAAAAGGTAGGGCCTTGGGGCAGCCTTGAGGCCTCTAGACTGGCTAGACACTCCCTCCTCCCTCCCTCCTCCCTCCTCTTTGGCCCTTGTTTGCCTGCTTGGGGAAAAAGCTCCCTCTCCAGTGAAGAAGGCTGCCTGACATACCAGGTTCCATCTTAAAAATTCCCCAGGCCCTTTCCAGAATCAAGTGGGTCTGGAATTAAGAAAATGGTTAAGGGGCTGGGAAGGTGTCTCAGTGGTAGAGTGCTTGCCTGGCATGCATGAAGCCCTGGGTTTGATTCCTCAGTGCCACATATGCAGAAACATAAATTAAAATTTAAAAAGGACCCCAAAAAAGGACCCCCCCCCAAAAAAGAATAAAAGGAAATTATTGCGCATTGGTAATGGAAGGCTGAGGGATTACACAGGATTACATGTGCCCTGTGGGAGGAACACGTAGCTCAGACTGGCACCAGCCAATCCAGACCAGCATTAGGAAGGGTCATTTTCTAATCAGACCAAAGTAAAACCCAAAAGGATCCTGGCCAGTCCCAGGCTGCTTAGTTGGCCCTAACCCTGTGGTAGAAGTGCAGCTGAGGGAAAGGTTCATAGAGGCTAGAGCCCAGGGCTGAGGGCTCCACCCCCTCTGCACCCCATCAGGACCAGGCTCCCCAGTGGGGGGGTGCCTGCTGCTACCTCCTGTCTGGGGGTCCTGGCTTCTTTTTTTTTTTTTTCGGTTGGCCCTGGGGCTTGGCGCTGTCCCTCAGCTCTTCAGCTCAAGGCTAGCACTCTACCACTTGAGCCACAGCGCCACTTCTGGCTTTTTCTGCTTATGTGGTGCTGAGGAATCGAACCCAAGGCCTCATGCATGCAAAGCAAGCACTCTACCACTGAGACACCTTCCCAGCCCCATGATCACCAAGTCTTGAGCATCATCTTCTGCTGGCTTTGTTGTTTTTATTTATTTATTTTTGGTGGGGGGCAAGTGCTAGTACCAGGGCTTGAACTCAAGGCCTCATACTGTCCTTGGCTTTTCCCAAGGTAGGCTGGCGCTCTACCACTTGAGCTACAACTCCACTCCCAGCTTTTTGGTGGTTAAGGGGAGATAAGCGTTTTCTCACAGACTTTCCTGCCCAGCTGGCTTCATACCGAGATCCTCAAATCTTAGCCTCCTGAGGAGCTAGGATTACAAGTGAGAGCCACCAGCTCTGGCTCCATTGTCCTCAAGACTCTGTTGTCACTGGGTTCATTTTACATAAACTTGGCATTCCTTGAAATTCTTTCAAAAATATGTTCACTTCTTAAATATCACCTGAGGAAAACAAGATTTCACTAAATGACTACACTCTCCTCCCATCCCTGGGCCTCTGTTTTGTTAACAGAGGGTTAGCTGAGTTGTCTCAGCTTAGTTTTATTTGGGAAGCTTTCCTTTAAAAAATAAAAATAGAAAAGTCCCAGAGCCAGGCACTAGTGGCTCACACCTGTAGTCCTAGGTACTCAGGAGGCTGAGATCTGAGGATTGTAGTTCAAAGCCAAGCTAGGCAAGAAAGTCCATGAGACTCTTACCTCCAATTAACCACACACAGAGACACACACACACACACACACACACACACACACAGGCACACAGGCACACAGGCACACAGGCACGCCCAGAAGTAGAGCTGTAGCTCAAGTAGCAGGGTACTAGCCATGAGTGAAAAAACTAAGGCAAAGTGGCCAGGCCCTGAGTTCAAGCCTCAGTACCAGCAAAAACAAACAAACAAAAAACAACAACCCAAAAGCAATTCTGATTGGTAGTTGGGCTGTAAAGCAGATCCCCAGATGGTAGGTGTTGTTTTTCTAGAAGTCTCTAGAAGCCAGCAAGCTCTGCAACTTGACTCCCTTTCCCAGAGCTGAAAGAGGACAGGCACACCTTCTGCTCTTGCTTACAAAAATAACAGAGGAAGAAAGGACCCCAATTAAGTCTTGCAATGCTACCTGGCCCCAAAGAGGCCGAAGGAAGGGTGAGGCCTATGGCCCAGAGCTCAGACCACACCTGGGCCCACTTGAGTGAGGCTGGACAAGCCAATCAAACCAGCATCTCCGTCTGGCACTGCCAGACCTGGGAGCCAAGGGGGGAATGGTCCTATGACCACAGGCTTTAGAGAAGATGAACCAGGGTTTGCCAGGGCCTGGGGGTTCCCAGAGACGCTGAGGACAAAATCTAGGAACTCCCAAGGTGGGCTGAGGAGAGCTGAAGACAGGAGGAGGGGAGGAGAGTGCACGGCTTCAGGACAGCCCCTACATCTGGCTAGCCTCTACCCCTCACCATTCCTGGCCTCCACACCCACTGTGTAGAACCTGCACTGGGCCTTCTGTGGTTGCTGTTGTTGTCGGTCATGGGGCCTGAACTCTGGACCAGGGCGCTGTCCCTGAGCTCTTCAGCTCAAGGCTAGCGCTCTACCACTTGAGCCACAGCGCTACTTCCAGCTTTTTCTGCTTATGTGGTGCTGAGGAATTTAACCCAGGGCCTCATTCATTCAAGTCAAGCGCTCTACCACTGAGCCACTTTCCCAGCCCCCTTTTGTTGTTGTTATGCTCAAACTGGGGCTTGAACTCAAGGCCGCTGGTGTTCTACCACTTGAACCACATTTCTGGTCTGGCTTTTTGCTGGTTAACTGGAGATGGAATCTCGAAGACTTTTCTGCCCTTGAATAGTTGAAATTACAGGCGTTGAGCCACAGCATGGCGCTTCGCAATGCCTTTTATCCTAGATGACCCAGAGCTGATATTCCACCAGTGTCTGTAGATGTCTCTGACGGGGCTGTGGCACAGGTTATTATACTTGTGTTTCTCTTTCCCTTTTCATTCTCATCTTTAATTTTTAGACGGGAAATTTAAAAGTTAAAGTGGGATGATGAAGGAAAAAAAAAAGGCCAGGTGTGGTGTGGCATGCCGTGTCACCAGCACGCAGGGGACTGAGGGAGAGGAAAGGCCAGGTGTGGTGTGGCATGCCGCGCCATCCCAGCACGCAGGAGACTGAGAGAGAAGGGTCTCAAGTTTGAGGTCAGCCCTGAGCTACACAGGGAGACCCTATCTCAAAACTCAACAATAAGCTGGGTGCTAGTGGCTCACGCCTGTAACCCTAGCTACTCAGGAGGCTAAGATCTGAGGATCACGGTTCAGAGCCAGCCAAAGCAGGAAAGGCAGTGACTCTCTTTGCTCCAATAAACAATCAGAAAACCAGAAATGGTGCTGTGGCTCAAGTGGTAGAGCACTAGCCTTGAGCTGAAGAGCTCAGGACAGTGCGCAGGCCCAGAGTTCAAGCCCCATAACTGAACCACACACAAAAAATCAACAACAATAAAACCAGAAACTTCTAGAAGTAGCACCTCTCCTCTCCTCTTAGGCTTCTCTTTTT
>NW_012267291.1:5832000-5834074 GCF_000151885.1 Dipodomys ordii | reverse complement strand
CGCTGTGGCTCAAGTGGTAGAGCGCTTGCCTTGAGCTGAAGAGCTGAGGGACAGCGCCCAGGCCCAGAGTTCAGGCCCCACAACCGGACCCAAAAAAAAAAAAAATGTCCTTGTGGTGGATCGGAAATTGCTTCCCTAAAAGGAGGTGTGGACCTCTTCACCTCTCCGGGCTTCTCGAAGCTATAATCACATTCTGATTAGATCATTAAGGCAGGCCCTAAATCCAATCATGACTGTCCTTATGTAAACAGGTGCAGAAGTCCACGGACGTCAGCAAGCCAGGGGAGGCTGGAGGAGAGGGAGGAGAGGCCACAGAGGAGAGGCCCCACAGCCATAAGCCAAGGAATGCCAGGGCTTGCTGGTCACTAGGGGAAGCTGGGAGGGGCCCTGGGCAACCCTTCCCTGGAAGGCCCAACCCGGCCAACACCCTGATAGCAGCCTCTTGGCTGCGGAACGTCAGAACACATTTCTGTTTTGGAAGCCACCAGCTTGTGGGCAGATGGCTCCGGCCTTGGAATGGTACAAAAGCTATGCATTTCGTGGAAAAGGTACTTGGAACTTGGAGTCTGGGCTTTTGCCAGGCGAGGTGAGGTTTGCTGGGAGATGCCCCCTGCTGTGCGGCGCAGCCTGCGGGTCTCAGCAAACCGCGGGCTGTCCCTGGTACCTTATGGTGTGGCTGAGCTAGTGTGACTCCCCATGCCCTCTCCATCTAAGAGTTTTCAATTTATTTATTTAGTAACTTTCTTTTGGGTTGTTTTTGTTGGTCGTTGGGCTGTCCCTCAGCTCTAGCAGGTAATCCTAGCTATTCAGGAAGGTGAGATCCAAGGATCTCAGTTCAAAGCCAGCCCAGTCAGGAAAGTCTGTGAGGCTCTTATCTCCAATTGAACAGACACAGACACACACAGACACACACACACACACACACACACACACACACTCTGGAAGTGGTAGAGCACTAGCCTTGAGCAAAATCAGCTCAGGGACAGCACCCAGGCCCTGAGTTCAAGCCCCAGACCAACTCCCATCTCACCCCCCAAAGAAAAAAATAGGCATCCATTTTAATAAGGACTTTAATAATAATTCTTTCCCGGCAACACTCGGGCCTTAAGATAAAATCTGAAAGAGGCTGAAAACCTCTGGGTCCCTGTGCCATTTCTCAAAGTTCCCAGCTCTCCAAAGTTCCCCTGGGGTGCCTGCCCGCTGGCCTCCAGCTTGCTTTTCCTCTGAGCAGATCTCTGTCCTGGCCAGTGTCCTTCCTGGGTCACCTGCTTGTCCCTCTCATCTTCTAGGTTCAGATGCCAGGGGCCTTAAAGTGATTCTGTATATGCTGAGCCGGTGCCGGGCTCACCTCGGGAGGACGTCCAGGCCCCTGTCCTGCTGACCTCGCTCGGCCCATTACAGCCCACCAGCAGAGGCCTGCCTTCCTCGCTCAGAACTCGGGGCCCTGGGCGGAGGATGGGGCTCAGTGGTAGAGCCTTCACCCAGTAAGCCTGGTGACAAACCCCAGGAACTGCCAACAAAAAGAAGAAACAAATAAGATAACCACGGCAACAACAACAAACCACTCCAGGCCCAAGCCGTTTTCTTTTTGCTTTTTTACGGTGCTGATCTCCAATGAGGGCCCAGCCCAGCTAAGGAAGTACTCAGTCCCTGGGCTTTGCTTTGATTCCTCAGACACCAACATTCTCCCCTGCCTGGAAGCTTGGCTCTACTGTCTGCCTGGGAAGATACACACCCTCCCCCACTGCCACACATGCATGTGCTTGTGTGTGTACACACCTGCCTTAAAGCTGGAGGCTCTTCAGGTCACCTGCCCATCTGTGCCCTCTCTTGGGAGAACAGTTTCTTTCCTGGGTGGCCAAGCAGCCGGCCCAGGCTGGCACACAACTGGCCATCCACACATCTGCCCGGGCCGATTCCTCCCGCTATCTGTCCATTTTGGCAGCCACTATGCTCATGTAGCCATTTAATCAAACCGCCCTGCAAGTTTCATTAATTAGCTGCCCGGTGCCTGCCTCCTCCTCAGTGGACCTTACTGGAACACAGATTTGGTCTTACACACACACACACACAC
>NW_012267291.1:5829763-5831135 GCF_000151885.1 Dipodomys ordii | reverse complement strand
CCGGGCCGATTCCTCCCGCTATCTGTCCATTTTGGCAGCCACCATGCTCATGTAGCCATTTAATCAAACCACCCTGCAAGTTTCATTAATTAGCTGCCCGGTGCCTGCCTCCTCCTCAGTGGACCTTACTGGAACACAGATTTGGTCTTACACACACACACACACACACACACACACTTCAGTATTAATTTGGCACACGTCTTTGAGGACCTTCGGATCTGCTTCCCACCCTCTCTGCACCTAGTCTCCACAAAGGCTCCCACTCTGTGCACTGACCAGGCCCAGATCCACCCCAGCTCTCCTCCCCCTCCACCCCTCCCCCTTCCTGGAATGCCTGCCCCCAGCTCCACTGCCTCCTATTCAAATGGCCCCAGCCAGGGACCTCCTCACCCCCACCCCACCCCTGCCCTCCCATCCCCACCCCCACCCCCTCCCTAGTTAGCCCTCCCCTCCAGCTCCCACCTGGCCTCTGCACAGGCCTTGGCTGAGTAACAGCTTCCAATAGCAGCTGGGGTCTTCCTTGAAAGCCTGTCTCGGTGCCAGGCACCGGCCCTGAGTACTTTATCTCCTTCATTCTCCCACCAGCCTCCCCCTGCCTCAGAGCCTGGAGAAACCGGCTCACTGCCCCACCTCCGCCCTCCCAGACTGTCTGCCTGCCTGCCTGCCTATCTACCTATCTATCCAGCTATATCTACCTATCTTCTATATTTTGAGACAATGTCCCTCCCCTCAATTGTACCAAACACCTGAGCTCAAGCAATCCTCTAACCCCAGCCTCTCAAGTAGCAAGTAGCTTACATACACCCACACTTCAGTATTAATTTGGCACACGTCTTTGAGGACCTTCGGATCTGCTTCCCACCTTCTCTGCACCTAGTCTCCACAGAGGCTAGGTGGATTACTGGTATACCATGCCAGACTCTTGCCATCCCTTTTCTTTTTTTTTCTTGCCAATCCTGGGGCTTGAACTCAGGGCTTCGGCTCTGTCTCCAAGTCTCTTGGTGCTCAAGGCTAGTGCTCTACCACTTAAGCCACAACATCACTTCTGGCTTTTTCTGAGTTGTTTATTGGAGATAAGAGACTTTTCTGCCTGGCCTGGCTTCGAACCTTGATCCTCCGATCTCAGTCTTTGAGTAGCTAGGATTACAGGCCTAAGCCACGGGCATCTGTTTTTTTTTTTTTTTTACCAGGTCTTAGGTAGTGCAGGCTGGCCCTGAACTATCAATCCCCTGCCTCAGTCTCTCCAGTGGTAGGATGACCAATGTGGGCCACCATATCTATTTTCTGCTTTTTTTTAATGCTAGTACTGGGGCTTGAATCCAAGACTTGGGCATTGTCCCTGAGCTTTGTGGCTCAAGGCTGTTGCTCTACC
>NW_012267291.1:5825952-5828683 GCF_000151885.1 Dipodomys ordii | reverse complement strand
CAGCCTGTCTATGTGCTCCCGGATCCACAGTTTATGGTCATCCGGTGGAGGCTGAAACAAGCTCATCCCCCATGATCCCCTGGGAGCCGGGGACTGCTGAGCACTGGAAGCGGGGAGGGGGAAGATGACCTCATCCCATGCCTGCCTTTACAGATGGAGAAACTGAGTCCCAGAGAGGGCCAGGTTAACACCAAGCCAAAGCTAAGAGTTAGGCATGATGCCTGGCCCATTCTGCCTCTCTCGAAGGTTTTTGTTGTTGTTGTTGTTTTGTTTTTAATTTTACCTAAATGGGCATGAAGCTCCTTAGATGCTACCCGAAATATTTCTGTTTCTCTAGCAGTGTGCCTTTTCCCCCAGCCCCCACACAAACGGGTAAAGCCTCATAAGCCATTAACCAGAAAGCAGACCATGTGATTTAATTTGGCCTCTGCTAAAGGACTTAAAATGCTTCACTGAGTAGCCTGGGATTCCTAAACATACACTTCAGCCCTTTTTCAAAGAATTATTAACCAGCTCCACCAAAACCAGAACTTGAGCAACCAAGAAGAAAAAGAGCTGGCAAGAGAAATTCCCCGGGGGGAAAAAAATTATGACCTCTGCCACCTCTTTTCCTTCTCTGTGAGTTGGAGGAAGAAGGAAAGACAGAGTTATCATTAAACAAAATGTGAATTAAAACCACCCATTGTGGAAAATTACAAACTCCACCACATAAGGTAGATTTCAAAGGAAGCTAACAGCTGTTTGTAGAACTTAGACAGAAAGTTATGCAAAAGCATAACCCTCATTAACTTCTCCCAGAGGGCAGAGAAGGTCAGAGGCCCAATGTGTGTGGGTGTGAGACTATGGTACTCTACCCCACTCCCCCATAGCCCGCTCCTGACTGATGATTTGGGGAACCTATAATTTACACAGCTGGTCAGATATTCTCCTTTCTTATCTCTCTAAGCCACTGGGTATTAATTCTCACAGCCATGGGACCAGCTTTCTTGTCCACATGTAGGTCTTGAGCAGCTTTGGCTAGAGGATTTGGGGGTGGGGAAAGAAGGATGATGGAGAGAAATGAGGTTAAGCAGAAGAAACAAGGCTGGGTGTTGTGGGCATACTTGTAATCCCAGCACTTGGGAGGCAGAGGCAGAATTGTGAGTTTGAAGCCAGGGTAGGCTACAGAGTAAGACTCTATTAAAATTTAAAAAAAACAAAAAATAAAACAAAAACACCTGAAGAGACAGGAGCAGAAGTCTCTTTATGATGTTTGTCTAGGTTTCACGTTTCTCAAGAAATGAAGCTTGGAGAACAGTCTCGCTGGGCCTCGCCGCTCCAGGAATGAAGGAGAACCCTCCCTCCTCCACACACCTTTATCAACCTCAAGTCATTCCCCACATTCCTCCTGTACACTACCCAGGCGCCGAGTGACATCGCCAGGTCTGTGTTACCAGATCCAGGAAGCTCTGGGCTGCCCCTCTCTTCTGGAAAGGAAAATCTATGACTAGGGGTGCCACACCCCAAGAAGGGGAGGGCAGGGAGGATGTGAGGACACCTCCAGGAATGCAGGGCCCACGCAGGTGCGTTGGCACCCCTGAACTTCCTCTTTCAGAGACCTGATACATCAGTGTGGATAACAGTCACAGCTGTAAAGCTCAAAGCTCAGCTGCCCATCGGCCAGTGACCCCCCCCAGTCCCCGTCCCCGGCAACAAGCAGAGGCCTACCAACCAGGTGGAGGGTAAAGAAGATGGACACTACCTCCAGGTAGTGACAAGTTTATCAGTGCAGATTGGGGCACCGCTGAGAACCCCAGAGATCTTCTCATGGAGCTCCTGAGGCCAATCTGATCACATACCACTAAGCCGTCATTTCGTCTCATCTGTCTTGTCTCACAAGAACATGACAGAGTTTTCCAGAATGGAGATGGTATGCAGTGACATTGTTGTTCTGATGTGTGTTGTTTTATTTCTATATCTATTTATTTTGATGCCGGTACTTGAGGCTCCAACTCAGGGCTCTCCCTTAGCATTTTGCTCAAGGCTGGCACTCCATTTCAGGATCTTTGCTGGAAAGCTGAAGGTAAGATTCACGGTTTTGTCTGTCTGGGTAGCTTTGAACTGTGATCTTCAGATCTTGCCTAAGTAGCTAGGATTACAGGTGTGAGCTACCAGTCCCTAGCAGATGGGTACTGTTTGAAACTTGTCTTGGTTCCAATTCTAATCGGATCAGTATTGATAGAACACACATAAAAAATACTTGGAGGGGCTGGGAATGTGGCTGAGTGGTAGAGTGCTCGACACGCATGCATGAAGCCCTGGGTTGGATTCCTCAGTACCACACAAGCAGAAAAAGCGGGAAGTGGCTGCTGTGGCTCAAGTGGTAGAGCGCTAGCCTTGAGCAAAAGCAGCTCAGGGACAATGCCCAGGCCCTGAGTTGAGGTCCCAGGACTGGCAAAAAAATAAAAATAAATGCTCCTACAGTGCCAGATAGGCCTGCACGGCGGCAGCCACCCAACAGGCCTGCAGCTACGCCGCCAGCCCCCGCGCATTTCCACCTGAGCTTGAATCACACAGGTACTTTCTGCAGGGGGGCGGGAAGGTACTCATTATTCAGCCACCCCCAAACAGCCAGGAAAAACCTTAGAGTCGCCCACGAAGATGTCACACTGAGTCCTCCAGGGGGAGGGGCGGGTGGGCCTCTCACCTTTGAACCTACGGGGCAAAGGTAAACCCCCAAAGACAACCGAGG
>NW_012267291.1:5824933-5825304 GCF_000151885.1 Dipodomys ordii | reverse complement strand
GCTCAGCGAGCCTCGGGTCGGGCACGGCTCCAGCGCGCCGCGCGTGCGCAGAAAGCATCCCAGGGCCCAGCCTCTCTCCAGGTGCGCTCGCGCTTCCGGCAAGCCTCCCCGTACCGCCTTCCCGGGGCGGAACTCCAAGGCTGACGCATGCGCCCTTCCGCTCTCCTGCTGCGTTCGGAAGGCCCACAAGCTTCAGGTGATCCGCCCCTCCCTCTTAATTCAGCACCAATCGAGTGCTAGTAGGCGTGGCCTATGCGAAAGCGGCCCGCCCATCCATCGCGCAAGACGTGTAAGGATTGGTTGGCGCTGCGGGCGCAGGTGCGCGCTTCCTATTGGGTGTGGGCGGAGCGCGAGCGGCCGGGGCTGCTCAG
>NW_012267291.1:5820512-5823673 GCF_000151885.1 Dipodomys ordii | reverse complement strand
GGACCACATGGGAGGAGAAATGTAAAATCGTATCAACTTTAGAAATAATGAGGCTCACTGATGAGAAGTAACTGGGAAGGTGCAGGACGGGACCGAGGAGTGACTGGAGTATCGCCTGGAAAGCTGCCGAGAGCCGGTGGAGAAAATAGTGTTATTGTCTAGGGTTGATAGCAAAGTTCTGTATGTTTCTCTAACCAAGAAGCTGTCATTCCTAAAGTGATTTGTGTGTGTGCGCGTGAGATATTTAAGAACATTGAGCATCAGAAGCAGGGTATGGTGGTGCCCACCTGTAGCCCAGCACCCAGGAGGATTAGGAGACTAGAGGTCAGCCTGAGCCTGCCTAGCAAGAAAGACCCTGACTCAAAAGGAAAAAGAAAAAAGTTTGCCTCTGAGGACAGATACTGATGGCAGAAATGGTTCTGCTTAATTAAAACAGAAATGTGCGGAGAACAGTTGAAGATCTGCTGGGCCCTGGGCCCTGCCTGTGTGGGGCAATGGGTAAGGTGGAAAGCCCAGGCTAGCGACAGAGACCAGGGGTTGCCAGTGCTGTGTCCAGCATTTACACCTTTTCCTGACATTACTCTGGGTTTGTGGGGGTTGACGTATGAAAAGGGGGAAAAATTGTGATGTTGCATAATCCTAAAACTCCGTGTTTGGTCTCCGTGTTTGGGGAGTGTGTCTTTAGTTTTTTTAATCATAGGAAAAAATGAGTAGGGATTGTAGGTATACTGATAAGTAAAATCATAGGAATTTGTCTCTAGTAGTGAGAAGTGGAGAAGAAGCAGAGACTGGAAATTCAGGCTTTTTTGCCTTCCTCTTCTGCCTGCTGATTTTTGAATGTTTTACATACTTAGGTCTAAGCTACATGCTGTGTTTGATCTGCCACACTGTGCTTCTAGTGACCCATGTCTCCGAGCAAGTGGTCTGAGTATGCATTGGGAGCATGGGGCTCACTTTAGGTAGATAGTGTCCAGGCTGTGTCTGTGGCACTTGAGGTTGTAAACACATGTTTTGGATACATGTGGTTTTTTTTTTAATGGGTTAAAGAAAACATGTCATCTTTTCTTGACATAGGACCTAGCTATGTAGGCTGGGCTGGCCTCTTTAACTTGTGATCTTCCTGCCTTGGCCTCTTGAGTCTCCGAATTGCAAGCATGCCACACCACGCCCAGCTTAACATCGATCATCTCAACTATTTGGGCATAAGTTCCTCTCCCATTACCCAGGATCAAATCTAGGGCCAAACACATGCTAGGCAGGTGCTCTACCACTGACTTGTGCCCCAGCCCAGGTTTTTGGGAGTATTTCCTTTCTGCTGCTTTAGTGATTCCAGTTTTGTCAAACTGATCATCATTGTGAAGGGTCTTATCCTAGGCCAGGTATTGCCTAGCTTTTCCTTTTAGGATCTTCGTTTCTCCTGTTCTTTTGTATAGGAAATAGTAGTGTCAACTTTGTTATCTTTACATAGGTAAAAATAGTGCAGATAGTAAAAATAATGGGTAATGTAAATATAAGGCTAGTTAAATTTGTGATACCAGCAATCATGTGACTTCTCTGGTGACTGATTTATCTTCCTAATTGTTTCTCTAGAGTTGGAAATATTCTCAGTTAATCTAGAGGTGTCCTTTTAACAACCTTGTACCTGGGCTACGGATGACATAGTAGCTGAGCTCTTGCCTAGCCTGTGTGAGACTGGATTTGATTGTAGCACCATGAAAAATAAAGTGATCTTGCAACATTCTTGAAGCCATAAACCTTCCTAACCATTATTCCTAGGAAGACAGAATATTCCAGTTACATTTGCCTTTCTAAAATTTTCTCTTGTAGCCTGATTGGGCGGGGGGTGGGTATTCTGCATGCCCAAGACACACAAGACCAGGCAAAAAATTGTAAGTGGTTCACAAGGTGGGTGATTACTGATTGAGTCTACTTATTTTGCTGCAAGAAGCGTAACTGTTTCTCTTGCTCTCCCCTCTTGCTGCCAGCGTTTGCAAAAGCACAGACATCTGTGAAGCCAGTTTCCCATTGTGTATGTGGTGTGTGTCCCTCCCTCCTCTATCTCTGTCTGTCTCTCTCTGCATGAACTCAGGCCTGCTCTCTGGACTCCCCTCCCCACAGGGCTGGTGCTGATAGAGTTGGAACTACACCTCCACTTCCTTTTTTTTTTTTTTTTTTTTGCTGGCTAATTGGAGATAAGAGTCTCACAGACTATTCCTGTAGCAGCTGGCTTTGAGATCTTGAGATCTCAGCCTCTGAGGAGCTGGGATTCCAGGTGGGAGGAGCAGAGGGGGTGCTTGGCCCCTGTGGTCTGTATGTTCACAGTGAGTGCTTGAGGTGGCTTCCTCGGGCAGCCGCGGGAGGGGTGGGGGAGGGGATGAGTCTGAGCCGAGACTGCTAGTCAGAAACTCGGCCGAGAAACTCTGACTGATAGCATCACCAGGCTAGCTGATAGGAAGGGTGGGCCCCAGTCTTTATTGACTCCCGAATGAGAAGGTGTGACTAGGCTTTCTGAGATCTTTCAGTGTGAGTCACCTGACTTTCTTGACAAATGCTAGTGTTCATATTTCAGGAACGTGTCTCCAGAACTGTTTTAACTATTTGTGTTTAGTGAGTTTTTACTTAATTTGATGTACGTTAGTGAGTGGATGGGGGCTGAACAGGCCCAGTGAAACTCTACAGCCACAGTGCCAGCAAAGGGGGGAGGCAGAGGCGGAGGCGGAGGGAGGGGGAAACAGTCCTGGGATCTGTGCAGCCCTGCCCTTGCATAGAGGCTTCTCTGCCTGGGCTTCAGGCTGCTCCGGTTAGTGTTACCTGGTGTTAGTTGGGGTTTAGGGGATAAACAAGGTCAGTAGTCAACCTGCTGGGCAAACATTTGCTTAAAAAGTTTTGTGGTACCGGTGGCTCATGCCTGTAATCCTAGCTACTTTAGGAGGCTGAGATCTGAGGATCACAGTTCAAAGCCAGCTTGGGCAGGAAAGTCCATGAGATGCTTACCTCCAACAAACCAGCAGAAAACTGGAAGAAAACCTGTGGCTCAAGTGGTAAAGGGCTTGCCTTAAGCTGAAGACCTGAGGAACAGCGCCCAGGCCCAGAGTTCAAGCCCCATGACTGACCAAATAATAATAATAAAGTTTTGTGGTTCTGGAGGGTCAAACCCAGGG
>NW_012267291.1:5816648-5820372 GCF_000151885.1 Dipodomys ordii | reverse complement strand
GGTAGAGCGCTAGCCTTGAGCTGAAGAGCTGAGGGACAGCGCCCAGGCCCAGAGTTCAGGCCCCATGACCAGACACCCCCCCCCAAAAAAAAAAAAGAGTCTCATGGACTTTCCTGCCCTGGCTGGCTTTGAACTGCGATCCTCAGATCTCAGCCTCCTGAGTAGCTAGGATCACAGGCCTGAGCCCCCGGTGCCAGGCAGCCCTGCTTTATTTGGTTAGTCATGGGACATGAACTCAGACCCCTGAGCTGCCCCTCAGCTCTTCCGCTGAGCCATTGGTGCCCAACTGAGCCTTAAAAACAACAACAACAAAAAAAAACTTTTCACTAATGGCCTTTTCTGTCCAGGCTGGTCTCAAACCTAGGTTCTCTAGATCTCAGCTAGGATTATAAGCATGAGCCACTGGTTCTGGACAAAACACAGAGGACCTGGGTTTTTTGGTTTTGTTTTCCTTGGGTGTCCTGACAGAACCCAGGGCCTGTAACACGGTAGGCAAGCCTCTGCCAGTAGCCGCACCCTGGCTATATAACTGAGCCTTTCGGGTGCTGGTTTTCACAGTGATCCCTAGGGGGCAGTTAAAGTGACCTATGGTGTCCCAAACTTAGGTGAATGGGACACTTGAAGGAGACTGCTTCAGCCTTCTTAAGTTTCCAAACCCAGTGGAGGAAATACCATGCCAGTCCCACAGTGAGGGATAAATCCGTGCTGGTGCTGAAGACAGCCACTTCCTGATCGGCCCTGGGAGAGCTGAGGTGTAGGGCAGGCTGGAGACTGCGCCCTGACCACCGCTGGCTGCCGAGGGCTGCCTCCCTATCTGCAGGATTCCTGAAGTGATTATTCTCTTCACCCACTAATTGGGAAGCTAATAAAGCAGAGCTGAGCCTTTTGGGTTCTGGGGTCTAGCCCTGGGCCAAGCACATAAACACTTGGGCTTGAACTCAGCCTCTTTGTGCTCAAGGCTAGTGCTCCACCCCTTGAACCACAGGGACATTTCCGGGGGATTTTTTTTTTTTTGAGTGCTTAGTTGGTGATCAGAGTGCCCTAGGGCGGGGCTGGGGAGGTGGCTCAGTGGTAGAGCGCTTGCCTTGCATGGCTGAGGCCCTGGGTTCGATTCCTCAGCACCACATAAAGAAAAAAGCCGGAAGTGGCACTGTGGCTCAAGTGGTAGAGTGCTATCCTTCCGCTGAAGAGCTGAGGGACAGCGCCTAGGCCCCCCCCAAAAAAAAAAAAAAGAGTGTCATGGGGACTTTTCTGTCCAGACTGGCTTTGAACTGCGATCCTCAGATCTCAGCTCCTGAGTAGCTAGGATTACAGGCATGCACCTCCAGTGCCCAGGTCGGCACATAAAACACTTATTGCATGAATTTCAGGATAGTTGTAGCACACGTATGTACAATGTATTTAGACGCTTATCATTTTGTATTTCCATGGGGAAAACAGTGCTTATCTCCAGACCTAGGTCTTAGATGATACACCCTGCTGAGTAGCCCCTGCTGCCCAGCAGAGTCTGTTCTGGAAGCCTGCTCTGATTCTTGCCACATCCCATGAGAACATGGGAGAAGAGATGGAAGTGCTCAGGCTAGTGGTCAGACTGAAGACCTGGGCGTCATGTTTCCTCCGCCATGACCACCGTGGGGAGAATATTGCTGTCAGCTTAGGCTCCAGTCAGGCTTTGAGCTGAGTCCCTGTAGGACAGGTCCCCGGGGGACCTGAGCTCCTGGGGTCCAGCTGAGCCGGTGCCTGGGCAGATGCCCTTCCCGTGGGAGCCACGGCGGGGCAGAGGGAGACCCATTCTCACGCCATTCTGCCTTTTCTTCTCTGGCAGCCGACTTTTTCCTTTTCTTTTGGAGTTTTCAGATGGCTTACTATATTGCCCAGGTTGACCTTGAACTCTCAGCCTCAGCAGCTGGGATAGATGGCGGGTTGGGTTCCACCACAGCCTCCCCCCTCCCCCCCAATCCCAGTCCTTCTCCCCCCCCACCAACGTTGTAAAGCTCGTTTTGGACATGACAACTTGTACTTCTCATTGTTGCAACAGGTCCACCTGTATCCTTAAACAACTGGTTTTCCCCATCTCCTCCACAAGTTATCACCTCCACAAGTTATCTCCTCCACAAGACATCAAATATAGTGAAAGCAGGGGTTATACTGTGGGGGAGGGACATACAAAGCAACAAAGAGATAATCTTATAAATGCGTTAGAAACACATGCATGAAAGAAAAAAACATTAAAATACATATCTAAGGGTTCACTTTCCTGACATCACATTATCTGACCTTTTCCGCTTGACTCATACATATACTAGATATTGCAAATAAGGGAAACCATGGGACCTATGTTTCTTTGGGCCTGACTTACTTCACTTAATATAATTTTTTCCAAGTTCTTTGTTTTTGTTTGACCTGCGCGTTTCCTAGTTGGGTCCCTCTGTTACTTCACGTGTGCTTGTTGTCTTTGCAGTTTGGTGCTGAGTTCCGGCGCTTCTCCCTGGAAAGGTCAAAGCCAGGGAGATTTGAGGAGTTTTATGGGCTGCTGCAGCACGTCCACAAAATCCCCAACGTCGAGGTCCTGGTGGGCTACGCAGACATCCACGGAGACCTGCTGCCCATCAACAACGACGACAACTACCACAAGGCTGTTTCCACCGCCAATCCGCTGCTCCGGATCTTCATTCAGAAGAAGGGTGAGTACGGCTGAGCGTGCCACTGATCACAGGGTGGAGTTACAAGTAGAAATGGTTTTCTGCACAGAAAGGATGCATAGACTTTGCTGGGAACCTAGTGAACATGCATTCTGCATAAAGCTCCCCACGTTCACAAGATTTAGTGGCTTTTCCCTTCTTCAGGGGCCCTTTGGCAATGTGTGTAGGTTTGAGGTGGGTTTTGTTTTGTTTTTGCCAGACTGGAGTTCGAGCTGAGGGCCTTGTGCTTTTGCAGCTGGTGCTCTACTGCTTGAGACATACCTTTAGCCTTAAAATGTTTTCTTTGTGTGTGTTTGTACTGGGACTTGAACTCAGGGCCTTGGGCTTTTCTTTTGGCCTTTTCTACTCATGGCTGGTGTTCTACCATGAGTTACATACTGCTCCAGTCCTTAAAACTTTTTCTTAAATTGCAACTATCTGAACTCAGGGCTTCAAACCTGCTTGGTGAGGTGCTCTTGCCGCTGAGCCACAGCTCCAGCCCTGAGGTTTACCTGTTAGGTTGGGGATAAGGAAGGTCTTACTTCCTGCCCAGGTGTGAGCCACCCACATGAGGCTTCCTGTGTGCCTAAGGTGACAGATGAGCCACCATGTCCAGCATTTCCTTGAGTCTTGAACTCTTCTACCCAGATTGGCCTCAAACCACCGTCCTTCCAATGTCAGCCTCCCAAGTAGTTAGGATTACAGATGTGAGCCACTGGCTTCTTTTTGATTTTTGAGACAGGGTCCTGCTGTGTAGGATTCAGGCTGGCCTCACATTTGCAGTTTTCCAATCCCAATCTCTCTAGTTCTGGGATTATAGGTGTGTATCACAACACCTTGTACTTCAGTTTTCTCTTAAACTTTTCCTGTCAGGTGATGGTGGCTCCCATCTGTGATCTAGCTACTCAGGAGGCTGAGAGCTGAGGGTTATGGTTTGAAGCTAGTTGGGGCAGGAAAACTAGTGAGACTCTTATCTCCAGTTAATCACCAAAAAATCAAGAAGTAGAGCTGTGTCTCCTGGTAAAGCAGGGTAGTTTTGAGCA
>NW_012267291.1:5804646-5814688 GCF_000151885.1 Dipodomys ordii | reverse complement strand
AAAAAAAAATGGGAGTCTGTTTGCATCTCGCTGGTTCCTGTGATGGCTTCCCACCACAGCCAGACCTGCATGTTACGGACAGCAGCCCTGCCTCCCCCACGCCAGTGGCACCCGTGCCCACAGCCGCTGGCATTCTGTCCCTGGACTGGCAAGCTTGTTGCTGTCTGGCGCAGGCCTGCCTTTTCTTCCCTGAAGAGCATTCCTCCCTGGCTTTGTCCAGGCAGTCCCCTTGCTGTGCCCAGCTGGAGTCCAGGGGTCACCTCCCTGCCCCTTCCAGCCATACCAGATCCACAGCACTCAGTGAACTGCTTCAGTTCCATTCTATTTACCACAGCCTGTCAGTGTCTAACTCAGGAGAGACTTACAGCGTGCTGGAGTTGTGTTGATACTTTCTTCCCTTTCAAGCAAAGCCAAACATGCTTACATAGAAAGCTGATTTTACCTAAACCTTCCTGAATCAAATAGCATGACATTTAAGTCTCGTCCGACTTCATTGCCTAATTACAACACATTATCTGCTGAAACAGTGACTTTAAAAAAATTCCAAAATGACTTTAAAGCCATGTAATCTTTTAAAATCTGATATTCCACTAAGTAAAGTTTCTTTGAGTGAGTGCAACCTCATGGTTGAATATGTAATACTTCATAGCACAGACTCTGAGATGGGGTTATTTCAGTTCTTGAAAAGCTTCTTAACAGCCTAGCACGCCTATGATCCTAGCTGCTCAGGAGGCTGAGAGCCAGGGGTCTGAACCGCTCAGAGCCTGTCCAGGCAGATAAACAGGAGACTCTTATCTGCAACTCACCAACAAAAGGTGGGAGTTGGAACAGTGGCTCAAGCGATAGACGGCCAGCTTTGAGTGGAAAAGCTATGGGACAGGCCCTGAGTTCAAGCCCTGTGTCAGCAGAGTGGGGGGCGGGGTGAATTATCATTATTAAGTAGTTGTACAAAGGTGTTACAATTCTATAAGTCTTTGTCAGTGTCACCCCTTCCGTTGTTCAGACAATTTATTGCATCCTATTTCTTTTTTTCTTTTTTTTTTGTTGGTCGCGGGGCCTGAACTCTGGGCCTGGGCGCTGTCCCTCAGCTCTTCAGCTCAAGGCTAGCGCTCTACCACTGGAGCCACAGCGCCACTTCCAGCTTTTTCTGCTTGTGTGGTGCTGAGGAATCGAACCCAGGGCCTCATGCATGCAAGGCAAGCACTCTCCCAGTGAGCCACCTTCCCAGCCCTGCATCCTATTTCTTAGGCTGTAATCGAGGAAGCAAAAACAAAGTGAAAAGGTTTTGTATGGCGGATCCTCAGCTCCTTTGCTGGCCCTGCCTGGAGCCCTGGGTACCGGGGCTTGAACTCAGGGCCCGGGCACTGTCCCTTAGCTTCACTCTACCCCTTGAGTCACATCGCCATCCCCGCTGCTCTTTGCAAAATATGTTTGTATCATGGCTTTATTCAGAGGAGGTGAAGAGAAACTAGAAGGTTAAGCTTGGGCTCACTAAGGATCTTGAATAAGAAATTGTGGGGCTGGATATCAGTGGCTCACGCTTGTTATCCTAGCTACTCAGGAGGCTGAGATCTGAGGATCACAGTTCAAAGCCAGCCCGGGCAGGAAAGGCCATGAAACTTTTTTTTTTTTTTTTGCCAGTCATGGGCATTAACTCTGGGTCTGGGCGCTGTCCCTCAGCTCTTCAGCTCAAGGCTAGCGCTCTACCACTGGAGCCACAGCGCCACTTCCAACTTTTTCTGCTTATGTGGTGCTGAGGAATCGAGCCCAGGGCCTCATGCTTGCAAGGCGAGCGCTCTACAGCTGAGCCACCTTCCCAGCCCCTGGCATGAAACTCTTATCTCCAATGAACCACCAAAAAAAACGCAAGTGGCGCTGTGGCTCAAGTAGTAGAGTGCTCGCCTTGAACTGAAGAGCTGAGGGACAGGGCTCAGGCCCAGAGTTCAAGCCCCATGAATGACAAAAAGAAAAAGAAAGAAAGAACTTGTGTTTTTGTTTTTGTTTTGTTTTTGGGGGTCCAGTCGTGGGGCCTGAACTCTGGGTCTGGGCGCTGTCCCTCAGCTCTTCAGCTCAAGGCTAGCGCTCTACCACTGGAGCCACAGCGCCACTTCCAACTTTTTCTGCTTATGTGGTGCTGAGGAATCGAACCCAGGGCCTCAGGCATGCAAGGCAAGTGCTCTACCACTGAGCCACCTTCCCAGCCCAAGAAAGAATTTGTGGAGTCTCGTCTCAGACGTGACAGTAATGGCTTGGGTGTAAACCTGGATGTCATATCATAGGCCCTTACCCTGCCTGCGTTCAGCTCCCCAAGCCTGCCAGAACTGTGCTCTAATTACCCTCCCCAGCCCCTCCACGGGGGAGAGGGGGGGGCTCCTGCAGAGCCTCGGTCCTGTCCTTTCCAGCTTCCCAGTGTGGAGGGATACCCTATGGGGGGAAAACCAGATGAGATTATCTTCCCCCCTCCTGGGGCTGAGAGCGCAAACCTTGTCCCTTGCCTGGAGGCCTGGTGTCTGCTTTTCACCCTCTGTCTCTCCCCACCCCTCCATTGGACTTCCCTATGGGTCACACCCTGAGCCTGGAACCTTCCTCCTCTTCCTGGTTACCTCTTCCCCAGGAAAGTCCTGCATCACCCCGCCACCAGCCAGGCTGGGTCCCTCGCCTGCCCCTGCCCCCGCCCCCGCCCCTTTCAGTTCCGTTGCTCCTGATGGATGTTTGCTGCTGTCTTCTGGGGCAGCACCACCCAGGGCGGGCTTGGTTGAATGTTTGGTGATGGATATGTTTCTGTACTGCGAATGAAGAGTGTGCAGCATCTGCATGCTGCTTGTAGTGGCGTCCAGCCCTTTGAGGGACTGCCAGGCCTCGCTCGCACTGGATCAGAGCAGGGTCGGAGAGCTCAGGCTGCTGGCCGGTCTTGTCGAGTTTCTTGGGGAACACATCCCCGATGGCTCCTCTGTGTGTAGTTATGGCCACTTGTGCAAGAGGAACCCACCAGCCCCCAGTACGGGCGACACACGCTGTGCGGCTTTTTCTTTTGAGATAGAGTCTTGCCGTGAGGCTCAGGCATGCCATGCCTCAAATTCCCCAGTGCAGGGATTACAGGCATGCCCAGCACTGTCTGATTTGCTGGAACTGGAGCCAGCCATTTTTGTTTTTTTTTTTCTTGCCAGTCCTGGGGCTTGAACTCAGGGCCTGGGCACTGTCCCTGAGCTTCTTTTGCTCAAGGCTAGTACTCTACCACTTGAACTACAGTGCCACTTCTGGCTCTTTCTGTGTATGTGTTACTAAGGAATCAAACCCAAGGCTTCATGCATGCAAGGCGAGCGCTCTACCACTGAGCCATATTCTCAGCCCCAAGCCTTTTTTCTTTTTTTCTCCTTTTAGTGGCGGGGCTTGAACTTAGGGCCTGGGCTCTGTCCTTAGGCTAATCGTTAGCTCAAGGCTAGGACTCTACCACTTTGAGCCACAGCTCTACTTCCAGCTTTCTGGTGGTTAATTGGAGAGAAGTGTCATGGGCTTTTCTGCCTTGGCTGGCTTTTGACCCATGATCCTCAGATCTCAGCCTCCTGAATAGCTAAGATGACAGGCGTGAGCCACCAGCACTGGCTTTCATTTCTTGAATCTGTGTGCTGCTCACAAGTCCCTCAGCCTGTGTACCTGCGTGGTTGGAGTCTGCAAATTGCTGAAGATGGGAGAGGCAGGCTTTTCAAGGTCCCATTAAAGAGGCAGAGGCCCTGGTGGCTAGGTGGAGAGTGGGATGAAGGAAGACTGTTGGCGGATCCTTGCTTAGAGCCGGGCTGGGGGCCAGGAGGTGCTGCTGTCTCCTCCCTGTTGAGTAATCCTCCCGTGCTGGGCAGAAGGTTCGCTGTGAGTCAGGTGTGCTGCTGTGAGTCAGGAGCAGACTTCTCCCACCCTGGGTCCATGCCGAGGGACACCAGCCCCGGCCCGTGGACATTCACCTTTACACTTCACACCAACACCCTGCACCCTGGCTTCCCGCCAGCACAGCCCTTTCCCAGTGGCTGGAAACTGATTAGCTAGATGGACGCACAAAGGTGCCTTTGTCCTGGGGCGCATTGCTTCTGAGAACTCGGTGGTGAGCGTTCACACGGAGTCTGCATGCCATGCCAAATTATGCAGATTTGGAGTTTCTTGGTCAGGTTTCCCATGGGGAGATGTGTGGGCAGCTGATGTGGGTCCCAGTGTGTAGGGTCTGGAATTTCCCTTGTTCATGCTGCGCAGCCTCTCGTTATTGCTTGTTGTCAAATAAAAATGCACATAAGAAAACACACCCAGTTTCTGACAACATTTTGCACAAAAAAAGATTCTTGCATCAATGGTTTTATTTCCAACACTGTGTGTGTGCCTGTGCATGCGTGCCAGCAGTGGGGTTTTAACTCACAGCCTTGCACTCTTGGCTTGGCTTCTTTTGCTCAAGGCTGGTGCTCTACCACTTGAACCATACCTCCACTTCTAGCTAGCTTTGAACCATGATCCTCGGATTTCAGACTCCTGAGTATCTAGGATTACAGGGGTGAACTACTTGGCTTCAAAACTATATTATAAACCTGTAATCTTAGCTACCCAGGAGGCTGAGATCTGAGGATTGTGGTTCAAAGCCAGCCTGGGCAGGAAAGTCTGTCAGACTTTTATCTCCAATAAACTACTCAGGAAATGCTGGAAATGGTACTGTGGCTCAAGGGGTATAGCACTAGCCTTGAGCACAGAGAGGCTCAGGGACAGAACCAGGCCCTGAGTTCAAGTCCCAGGCCAGGCCGAAAACAACAACAACCATATATTTCTTTTCTTTTCTTTTCTTTTCTTTTCTTTTCTTTTCTTTTCTTTTCTTTTCTTTTCTTTTCTTTTTGGTAGTACTGGGGCTTGAGCTCAGGGCCTGGGCACTGTCCCTGAGCTTCTTTTGCTCAAGGAGAGCACTCTAGTAGAGCCACTTGAGCCACAGCACCACGTCCGGCTTTTTTGTGTATGCGGTACTGAGGAATTGAACCTAGGGCTTCATGCGTGCTAGGCAAGCACTCTACAGCCACATTTCCAGTCCATAAGGTGTTTTTTTTAATTGTTGGAAATTTGACTTTTTTACTTATTCTTTCTCCAGTTAGTTACGGTTTTGCTTTTTGTTTCTTTGAGTTCTTGCCTGCTTTTGTAACGGGGTGCAGCCTATGTAACCCTGACTGCCATGAAACTCCTGACCCTCTAGCCTCTGCCTCCCCCAGCGCTGGAATTGCAGGTGTGTGTCACCACACCCAGCCCTAAACATCTGATTTCAGCCTTCTCAACCTTCCTGCGGTCAGCCTTGATGGCTTTTCACCACCCCACTTCTCTGGTGTGTTGGCAGATTCTCCTTCCATCCCAGGCCCTACCTCCATGGGCTAGATGACCAGGCTGGCTTTAGGGATGATTTCAGCCTTCATGTGTATCCCTTGGTACACACAGGTGCTGTGGTATTTAACATGAAGTGCAGAGTATTAAGGTGCAAAACTTGGGCCAGAAAGGCAGACTTTCTGGCATGAGGAAAATGGGCCTGGGATTGGGGATGGGTGCCAGAGTCCCTGCTACTCCCTCGTGTCTGCTGTGTATGACAATGTCATTGTCCCTTATTGCTCACACAATGAAGGAAAATTAAAGGTCTTGCACTCTTCCCAATATGGGAAATGAAAGACTGAGAAGCCCAGTTAGGGGTGGGGGGTGGCTCCAGATTTGTTTGCAGAAGACCACGACCCTAAGTACTTGTTGCATGCCCACTCACCCAACATCAGCCCAAGATTGATAGCTCTTTCTTTTTTTTTTTTTTTGGTGCTAGTCCTGGGGCTTGAACTCAGGGCCTCAGTGCTGGTTCTGAGCTGCTTTTTTTTTTTTTTTTCCTTAAGGCTAGTGCTCTATTACTTGAGCTACAGCTCCACTTCTGGCTTTTTGGTGGTTCATTGGAGATTAGAGTCTCATGGACTTGTCTGTCCAGGCTGGCTTCCAACCTCCATCCTCAGATCTGGTAGTAGCTAGGATTACAGGGGTGAGCCACCTGCACTCAGTTTTTTTTTTTTTTTTGGTCGGCCGTGGGGCTTGAACTCTGGGCCTGGGCGCCGTCCCTTAGCTCTTCAGCTCAAGGCGAGCGCTCTACCACTTGAGCCACAGCGCCACTTCCGGTTTTCTGGTGGTTTATTGGAGATGGAGTCTCACGGTCTCTCCTGCCCGGGCTGGCTTTGAACCGCGATCCTCAGATCTCAGCCTCCTGAGTAGCTAGGATTACAGGCGTGAGCCACCAGCATCCGGCCCTGCACTCAGTTTAAAGCAGCTATTATAAAGTGGTGCTCAGGAATCAGTTGGTGAGGGCAGTGCAGTGGTGTGCTGCACATTTGTGGTCCATCGACTGGGGAGACCGAGATAGGAAGAGGCTGGAGGCTCACCTGGGCAGCTGGAGAAATCTGAGGTCTGCCTCCAGATGTAGTGTGGTTCCATGTTGCTGAGAGAGCGCCCCCTAGTGCTCATTCCCACCTTCTGCCTGAGGCTGCTCTCCCTCCGTGTAGCCCCGCCGTGTGCCAGCCAGGTACCCCTGCCTCACCTGTCCCCTCCAGCTCCGCGGTGGGCAGGCGTGCATTTCATAGCCCTTCTGTAACCGTATTATATTTGACTTTTAAACAGAAGAAGCAGACTACAGTGCCTTTGGCACAGACACGCTCATCAAGAAGAAGAGTGCGCTCACCAATGTGCTGCGTCCCGACAACCACAGGAGGAAGCCGCACCTGGTCATCAGCATGCCGCAGGACTTCCGGCCGGTGTCGTCCATCATCGACGTGGACATCCTCCCAGAGACGCACCGCAGGGTGCGCCTCTACAAGTACGGCACCGAGAAGCCGCTGGGCTTCTACATCCGCGACGGCTCAAGCGTCAGGGTCACCCCGCACGGCCTGGAGAAGGTCCCGGGCATCTTCATCTCCCGGCTCGTCCCGGGAGGCCTGGCGCAGAGCACAGGGCTGCTGGCCGTCAACGACGAAGTTCTGGAAGTCAATGGCATCGAGGTGTCGGGGAAGAGTCTCGACCAGGTAACGGACATGATGATTGCGAACAGCCACAACCTCATCATCACCGTGCGGCCGGCCAACCAGAGGAACAACGTGGTCAGGAACAGCCGCACCTCGGGCAGCTCGGGCCAGTCCACGGACACCAGCCTGGGCTACCCACAGCCGGCCGAGCCTCGCTTCGAGCCCGGGGACGAGGACAGCGAGGAGGAGGACATCATCATCGAGGACAACGGGGTCCCCCGGCAAATCCCCAAGGCCACGCCCGACGCCCAGAGCCTGGAGTCCCTGACGCACATAGAGCTCAGCTTTGAGTCGCCCCACAATGGCTTCATCCCCTCCAGTGCCGGGGCCTTGGTGCCTGCGGCCAGCGGCCCAAGCCCGGAGTTCGAAGCCCGGGCTCCTGGTCAGAAACTCTTGGAGGAGGACGGAACGATCATAACCCTGTGACCAGGAGGGCGCCCGTGGGCTCGGGCCTACCCACCCGACACCAGGCTGCAGGCGGGACGGGGAGCAGCCCTGCGGGCTGACAGCGCTCCACACGGCGGGTCTGTGAACCGGCGCAGGTGGAGTGTAAAGCGCAGCCACTGCTGGTGAAATCGCGTGCATCGCTTCTTCTGTGTGCTGACCGGAGGCTGGGCACACGGCCGGGCGGCCGCCTGGCCTCTTAACTGCTTAACGCCCCAGGACACACGAGGGCCCCGAGCTCTGCGCCCCGGGAGCCTCAGCCCTCTGTTGTTCCTAGTACTGTGTTGTGGTTTTTTTGGCTTTTTTGTTTTAATTAGTAGTCCGGTAGTGTTAAGTGTAACATTCCTTTTGCAAATGCATTGCTCTCCACTTTGCAAGAAGTCCCATCAGTGGGCTGTGGGAGTCCCTCCCCGCGTGGCTGGGCTGTGCACGGGCGGTCCCTCCTGTCTGCCCACTCAGCTCCAGGCTGGTTCCCTGGGGGCCTGGTGCGGGTCTCCCCGCGGGCTCCGGCCTGCGCCTTGACCTCCCCAGAGCCCCGGCTGCTGTTCTGTGCTGTGCGTGGCTCTCTCAACCTGTTTTCGTGGTCCCAGGAATCACTGGACTCAAACACCTCACAGGATACACTTGTGCACTTTTTATCCAAAAGCCAGGCTTTCCACCACGTGGGGGGCGGGGGGAGGTTCCGGGACCACCGCCTCCACTTAGGAAGAACATGTAGCATTCGCTTCTCACAGCAGCGCACGCTCACTTTGCCAGCCTATTTATTTTATGACTTCACGATGGATGCCTCCACTGAGGGCCGGGGGCGGACAAAGGGCCCCGCCGCCTGGCTTGCACACCTCCAGCTCCCGTGGCTGCTCAGACCCAGCGTGCCCGGGACTTACGGTATTTATTAATTAATGCTATGCTAGGGCTAGAATGAACGCCGCGGCGGTGTGCCGCGCACCATGAAGGTTCAGATGACTCCGTGTTGAAGGATGATTTCTTTTCTCTGTGGTAACTATGAAGATGACACGCAGATTGTTGGATGCAGCCCCACGCTGTGTGTCCATGGGCCTCCAGCACAATCCTCTGGTGGCTGCGTTGCTGAGGGCTCCCCTCGGTCCCCCCTTCCCTGTCCCCTCCAGGCTGGGCCCACTCTGTGAGCCCTCAGGGGCCGGAGGAGATGGAGAAGGGACCAGACCTGGTGCCAGGCAAGCAGCTCACAGAAAATACCTGTACACACTACCTCTCTCTCTCTGTCTCTCTCCCTCCCCCTCTCTCTTCTTCCCCAACTCTCTCTTCCCCCCTTTTCCTCTCTCTCCCTCTCCCCCTCTTTATTTTAAACAAAGTTTTAACATTAGAACTTTTCTCTTGGGGAAACATACTTCAGGGCTTGACTTTTGTACAGATTTTAAGAGTACAATACAGATTTGTCTTGTGTCTGTTCATAGAAATGTAAATCAAAGCTGCTAGTACTCTTTTCTTTTAATTCTACATACTATGTGTTCAACTAGATCTGTCATCTAAATTATTGGCTCAATGATTAAGCATTATAAAAACCAATAGGTCTCTGTTACACAATAAAATATCAGTTCATTGGTCATCAGAATTAGTTGTTTCAAGTGCACCTTACTAACAAAAGTATCAGTTAATCCAGTGTAAAATGTTATAGTTCTAAGTGTCAGGCCTAACTGTGAATTTTGTTCTGTATCCTAAGTAAAATTATAATAATGTTCTCAAGCTATCAACAACATATATGTACTTTTGTGAACTATGAATTTTCTAATTAAATTTTACATGCTAAACATGATTTTTACATGAATGATACTTTGTTTAAACTATCAAATGTCAGTATTTTACTACAATTTTATTATAAAATGTACATTATCACTAAATGAAGTTTGATTTTAAAAATCAAATTAGCTTTAGTTGTACATTATTTTTTACAAATAAAGGTAGACTTGTGTAAAGGCTCCTTTCTTGTTTGAAGTTGTACGAAAACCATCCACCCCAGGACAGCAGCCAGAAGCCCAGCGTGCGCGCCCGGAGGAGAGCTGCTGCCTTCGATCTGCTTCCCCAACTTGGTTGTTTCCAGTGAGCTCGGCACTGCACTGCCATCTTCCCGCACCACGTGAGCACATGGCGTGGGCCGGAATGGACCATTCACAGTGTTTCCTTCCTGTAATCCTAGCTACTCAGGAGGCTGAGATCTGAGGATCCCTGTTCAAAGCCAGCCCGAGCAGCTAAGTCCTGTTAATTGGGGACCAAAACATTAGCCACCAAAAAGTAGAAATGGAGCTGTGGCTCAAGTGGTAAAGCGCTAGGCATGAGCATGGGACAGCACTCAAGCCTCAGAACTGATGTGTATGTGTGTATACACACACAGACAAAGCGTCTGAGGAAAAAAGTTAGAGTTGATGAAAGGAAAGCCTCTTGTCTTGCAGCCCAATTCTGTGTCTCTGCTGGCCAGCAGGGAGTCTGAGGAACCCGGGGTACGAGTGTGCCCCAGCCTGGTGCTGGGAAAGGCGGCCTGGTCTGGCCATGCAGGGTGGCGGGGGGGGGGG
>NW_012267291.1:5783730-5785236 GCF_000151885.1 Dipodomys ordii | reverse complement strand
GACTCCCAACACCCAGCTCCATCCACACCTGGCCCCCCTCATCCGCGGTGCCCTGGGACCCCCAGCCAAAGGCCCTGGGACCTGCTGCCCAGGGCCTTTCCCGCCGTCTCTTCTCCTCCTCCCCCTCCCCATCTCCTCTCCCCCTCCTCCCCCTCCTCTCCTCTGCCCCCTTCCCCCCCTCCTCTATCTCCTCTTCCCCCTCTCCCCTGCCCCTCCTTTCCTCCCCATCCCTCTCTCCTCTTCCCCCTCTTCCCCTCTCCTCCCCTTCTTCCTCTCCCCCTCCCTCCCCCCTCCTCCCCTCCCCCTCCCCTCCTCTCCCCCCAGCTGTGCCTGATGCCAGCCTTGGGGCGTGGGTGCAGGAAGCCCCAGGCCTCGGTGGCTGTGGTTGCTAGGAGGGAAATAGCACGTCGCCGTCTGCGCTTCTATTTTAAAGCATAAATACAAAGTGGGTCTCAAACTAGACTTCCTTCCAGCTGCGGGCGGTCTCGGCGGTGAGGTGCTGGGCAGAGTTACCCGAGTTCACCAGCCAGAAGCCCAGCAGGTTCCAGGGTTACACAGTTCACAGCGGGCCTGGTGCTCATCGGGTAACCCAGCCACTCTGAAGCTGAGATTGGAGGAGCAAAGTGGTGCAGTGCTAGCCTGGAGCCGAAGAGCAGAGCCCAGGCCCCAGCTCAAGACATACAACTAAGAAGTAAAATAAAAACACGCCTTCCCAGAGGACGCGTCTGTGTGTGCATATGCTGGTCCTGGAGCTTGAACTCCGGGCCTGAGTACAGATTTTTTTCTTTTTGTTCATCTAGTGCTCTACTACTTGAGCCACAGCTCTTCTTCCAGCCGTTTGGTAGTTAATTGGAGATAAGAGTCTCGTGGACTTTCCTCCCTAGGCTGGCTTTGAACCTCCAACCCTCAGATCTCAGCTTCCTGCATAGCTAGGATTACAGTTGTGTCACCAGTGCCTGGCGCTCTCTCTCTCTCTTTCTTTCTTTCTGGGGTCTGAACTCTGGGCCTGGGCGCTGTCCCTCAGCTCTTCAGCTCAAGGCTAGCGCTCTACCACTTGAGCCACAGCGCCACCTCCAGCTTTTTTCTTTTCTGCTTATGTGGTGCTGAGGAATCGAACCCAGGGCCTCACGCATGCAAGGCAAGCACTCTACCACTGAGCCACCTTCCCAGCTCCGAATGTGTAATTCTGTGAGAGCATGTGTCCCCACAGTGTATGGTCCTTGGTCCTGGGGTTTTCAAAGCCTTGCTCTTGGAGAGATTGCTGGCCACAGCACTGGGCAGGGGCTTGGCTGCTGCTTCACGGCCTGCCAACACCCATCACGTCCACTGTGGAGATTGTGACCTTCTCAGTGGGTGTGGAGTAGCCCATAGTGGATGGTTCTGAGCAGATGGAGGTTTGGATGGTTCTGGTAATGCTGGGCTTTGAACTCAGGACCTTGAACTTGCTTGGCAGGCAGTCTTCCAGTTGAGCCACACCTCCAGCCCACAGATTTGCTTTTTTTTTTT
>NW_012267291.1:5777634-5783680 GCF_000151885.1 Dipodomys ordii | reverse complement strand
GGGGGGGGGGGGGGGGGGGCTGGGGAGGCTGTATGCCGTAAGGCCCATCCTGGCCGCCCCCAGGGCCCTGACCTGTACCCACATGCTGGTGCTGTCAGTGACATCCCGAAGTGACTTAGCTGTGCCTCCCGGGACAAGGGCCTGCTGTTTGCTGGATGCCCATCTCTGAGAAGATGATGGAAAGAAACTTGCTATGTTTAGCCATGATTTTTTTTTTTTTTTTTGCCAGTCCTGGGCCTTGAACTCGAGGCCTGGGGGCTGTCCCTGAGCTGCTTTTTGCTCAAGGTTACCTACCACTTGAGCCACAGACCCACTTCTGGCTTTTTATGCTTTTGTGGTCCTGAGGAATCGAACCCAGGGCTTTATGCATGCCAGGCAAGCGCTCTACCACTAAGCCACATTCCCAGCCCCCAATTTTATTTATTTATTTATTTTTGTCAGTTGCGGTTCTTGAACTCTGGGCCTGGGCGCTGTCCCTCAACTCTTCAGCTCAAGGCGAGCGCTCTACCACTTGAGCCACAGCGCCATTTCCAGTTTTCTGGTGGTTCATTGGAGATAAGAGTTTCACAGACTTTCCTGCCCAAGATGGCTTTCAACTATGATCTTCAGATTTCAGCCTTCTGAGTAGCTAGGATGACAGGTGTGAGCCGCTGGCACCCAGCCTGAAAAATTATTTTAAATACAAAATTTTGCTACAAGAAAGACTAGCATTTTCCTCCCACAAAGTGAGGCTTGCACACCAGGCCTCACACTTACTCAGCAGGCGCTCTACCACTTGAGCGAGTTGTCATCACTTTTGCTTTAATTTTGGGATAGGGTCTGGTTCTATTTTTGTTTTGGTCACAGGTGGCCTAGGGCCATCACACCCTATTATTTGAGATGGGGTCTGTCACTTTTCTCCCGTGCCGGCCCTGGACTTCAATCCTCTCAATGTCGACGGCCCTGGACTTCAATCCTCTCAATGTCGACCTCACGAGTAGCTGGGGTTACTGGTGTAAGCCACCATGCCTGGCTGTGCTTAGTGTTTTGTGACAGGGTTATGGTGGCTTCCTTCCCTGCCTTCCACCTTGACAGGCAGGAGGCTGTATCAGGTTTTTTCCAGTCTCCACTGCTGGGTCAGGTATTTGAAAAGAAACTCAATCATTAATGGGATGAATACCTGGGGAGCACAGGGAGGGCGAGGGGGGCAGGCAGGGCCTCTGGAGCAACCTGCCGAGGCCAGCAGCCCAGTCCTTGGCCAACCCAAGAATCACCTGGAATCAGGAAGGGCCCTGGGTAACCCCCAGTTTCGGTCGTGTGCTTGAATCGCTGTAGAAGTTGGGAAAACACGTTGACTCAGCAACACACTGTCCACACAGGGCGCATGCGCTCACACACCCCACGAAGACCCTGGTGCACACTGGCCTGTCAGGAGCTGACCTGAGTTTCCGCACACACGTGCATGGCTGTGCCGGGGAACGCTTGAACCAGGGCTACAAACAGATCTCACCCCAAAAATGCCATCGTGGAAAGCCGTGCAGGGTGCCTGGGGAAACATTTTATCCCAAACACCAGTGATTCCCCAGACCCGGCTGGCCCTGCACCATCTGACACTGGGGAATGAGACGTGGAGGAAGGCAGGGAAAGCAAATTGATTATGAGCTGGGCGATGGTGGGAAGAGGAGAAGCAGCATTTGAACCCAGCTCTGCCTTTTTGTCTACACAGACACTTGCCTGAGGTTAAGCGGGGAGAACTGGGGCGGTGCAGAGCTGCACGCGCATGGACCCAGGCACAGGATGGGCAAGCTCTGTCCTTCCCAGATCCAAGATGGCTGCAGAGTGACTGCCGGAGAGACGGCTCAGGGCAAGGCCCGGGCTGCAGGCAGAGGCCAGGTGTGCTGTTTGCAGCTACAAGATGGGAGAACAATTCATTCCTGGACCCTAGTAAGAGCTCAGTGCTTCCCAGAAAAAGCTTTGTGCTGATCCTGGGGCTTGAACTGGTCCCTGAGCTCTTCAGATCAAGGCTGGTGCTTTACCACCTGAGCCACAGCGCTACTTCTAGTTTTCTGGTGGTTAACTGGAGATCAGAGTCTCATGGACTTTCCTGCCCCAGGCTGGCTTTGAACCTTGATCCTCAGATCTCAGCCTCCTGAGTAGCCAGGATTATAGGCATGAGCCACTGGCACCTGGCTCCCTGAGCTTTTTTGCTCAAGGCTAGTGGTCTATCACTGGAGCTACAGCTCCACTTCCAGCTTTTTCCCTCCCTTCCCTCCCTCCCTCCCCCCTCTCTTTCTTTCGAGATCAGAGTCTCATGGACTTTCCTGCTCAGGCTGGCTTTGAACCTCAATCCTCAGATCTCAGCCTCCTGAGTAGTTAGCATGACAGGCGTGAGCCACCGGCGCCCAGTGTGCTGCTGGTTTTGAGCCCACCGTCCACCCCTAGCAGCCACGCACTTGCTCCTTTCCCACACACACCGCATCCCAGCCTGTGTTGGTGGCACTTTCTGAGGGGAGGGAGGAAGAGTGACAAAGATGGATCACGCTGTGGTGTGGGCCAGCTCCTTCCCGTTCCCCTTTTAGCTGCAGGAAGGCAAATAATGGTTAAGGATGGATGAAATATTTAGCAGCGGCCATGCATAATTTATTTCCCAGTGCTGGCGCATGCCTACTGCAGCCAGAAATGCTGCTGTCAGTCAGGAGTTCCCAGAACAGGAAGCTCGGCCAGCTGCCCCCCCACGCCCCGCCCTCCTGACTCCCCTCCCTCAGGCTAATTGTTTCTACATTTTTCTGGTAGATCTGCTCATTCCTGGAGGTTGTTTTCATCCACAGACAACAGAAGTAAAAATTGCAGACAGGATTTTTTTTTTGTATTCATGGCTAGACCTCAGTTGGAACTTCAAAGGGAGATCTGAAAGGGGATAAAGAAAATGTTTCTTGATATAAATGTATCTTATGAAAAATGTCGGAATGTGTGTGCTGGTGCATGCAGTGTGTAACTGTAGGAATATTCAGGGGGAAATTTTTTTTTGGGAGGGGGGTCAATCATGGGGCTTGAACTCTGGGCCTGGGCGCTGTCCCTCAGCTCTTCAGCTCAAGGTGAGAGCTCTACCATTTGAGCCACAGCGCCACTTCCTCTGGCCAGCTCTTACATGCTCCACTCCTGGACAGATAAACCATCATTTTCTGCTTTGTTTTTATACCAGGACTGGAACTTGAACCCAGGACTTCACCTCATGCTCTTGCCTAACTTTTTCTGCTCAAGGCTAGTACTCGACTACTTGAGTCATGCTGCTGCTTCTGGCTTTTCTTTTCTTTCTTTTTTTTTTTTCTGCCTAATTGAAGAAAAGATCTGGCTTCAATCCTCGATCCTCAGATCTCAGCCTCCTGAGTAGCTAGGATGACAGGTGTGAGCTACTGACACCTGGCTGTTTAGCAAATAAATTTTGTGTGCTAAACTCTTTAAAAATCACTGGGCAATGGGCAGGAAAGTCCGTGAGACTCTTATCTCCAATTAACTACCAGAAAACTGGAAGTGGCACTGTAGCTTAAGTGGTAGAGTGCTAGCCTTGAACAAAAGAAGCTCAGGGACAGCGCCCAGGCCCCGGTTCAAGCCCCAGGACTAGCAAAAAAAAAAAAAGGAAGAGGAGGAGGAGGAGGAGAAATTCACTGGGCACCAGTGATCACACCTGCCATTCTTAGCTACTTAGGATGCTGAGATCTAAGGATCGTTATTAGAAGCCAGCCCAGGCAGGAAAGTCTAGGAAACTCGTATCTCCAATTAACTACTTGAGCTGTGGCTCAAGTAGTTGAGTGCTAGCCTTGAGCAAAGAAGTTCAGAGACAGTGCCCAGGCCCTGAGTTCAAGTCCCAGGACTAACACAGGAAGAAAAGAAAGAAAGAGAGGGGAAGGAAGGAAGGAAGGAGGGAAAGAGGGAGGGAGGGAGGGATCCTACTGGCCTCTGTGCAGGCAGTTTGAAGGGCCGTGGTCTTCAGGAGTTGGCGGGGCGGCTCAGGACCGTCACTGTAGCAGGGTCTGGCAGTTCACCAGTTCATTCTCATCTGGGAACGGGAGGTGAGCAGAAGCAGGATCCATCTGTCCACACCACCTCATACCCAGCACGCCCCCTCCATGCCCTCCCCGGGTCCCTCGGGGGCACGGATGCCTGGACGGCCAGCCTCTGAGCCCTGCGCAGTCTGGGAATTCCATGCTTGCTCCCATGCCGGCCCCCTGCTGGCCACCGGGCGGTGCGGGCACTGTCCTCCTGCTCCTGGAAGCCCGCACGCCCCACCCAGCGCCACAGCAGCCCACAGCCAGCTTTAACCTGATGAGGCTGTTTCCCGCAGGGTTTTGTTCCCTTATTACCCGGCCATCTTTGCCCGTTTACAAGCGCGTGTGTATCCAGCGCTCTCCTGCCAAACAGCCTGAAGCCACGCACGCGGATGAGCCAGCGCCTTGGGGCCTGTCATGTACTTACACGAGGCACAGAGAAGTTGAGCAACTGCGAAGGTCACACAGCGCTCAGATGAGCAGTCAGGATTTGAACTGCAGAAGCCCAAAGGAGCCTTCCCAGAGCCTGGAACATTCGCCAGGCTCTGCTCTTTCTAGTGAATTCCATACATAGTTTCCACCATTTGAAACACATCTCTGCTTCCAGCCATTTGGTAGCTAGTTGGAGATAAGACTCTCAGATTTTGCTGCCTGGGCTGACTTCGAACCAGAAGTGGAGCTGTGTCCTGTGTCGAGGGCCCTAGGGTCGCCCGGGACCTGCTAGGGCTCCATGTGGGAGGTGGTGGCCAGTGAGGCAGCTCACTGACCATTTAAATGGCCAGTGCAGGCCACTGTACAACACCTGCTTTCCTCTTTAGAGAGCCTATAGCATTCCTAGGCATGGTAGCTCATGTCTGTAATCCCAGTTAGCAGGGAGGCAGAGATGCAGAGGATTGAAGTTTGAGACCAAAAGCTAGTGAGACCCCCCTCTGCCCCCACTCATTAGCAAGCCTAGTGTGGTGGTATGAGCCTATGGTCCCCGCTACACAGAAGACAGAGGCAGAAGGAAGGCTGAGTGGAGAAGTATGAGAGGTTACCTGAAAAATAAAGCAAAAAGTGCTGGGGGCAGGGTTCAAATGGTACGATGCCTGTCGAGCAAGCTCAACCACCACCACGACACCGGCATTCAAGCTCAAAAACACAAACAACCTATCCTTGCCCTCAAAAGAATTTAGCTGGGTGCCTCTAGCTACTGAGGAGACTGAGATCTGATTGTGTGTTGGGTGCTGTGCCTGAGCTTCTTGCTCAAGGCTAGGGCTCTACCACTTGAGCCATAACTCCACGTGGGCCCAATGAGCTGCCTTCCCATAGCTCAGCAGCTCCTCTCCTTTCCCACAGCGCAGCATGCTCCCTTCCTGGGCAACACTAGGCCCACTTAGTAAAGACAGTAAGTAATCAGCCTCCAGCCCCCTCTACCTTGGGACGGCACTTCTCTGGGGCAGCCACCACCAAATAAGGCAGCAAGAGCCCCTAGAGTGACCTTCCGGTCTGGGCAGCTGCAGGACCTGATCTACGACTCAGGCAGCAGCCATCAGTCCTAGTCCGCCATGATGAAGCCCCTGGCCCACACGTCCACACCGGGTCTCCACCTCCAAGCCCCTTCTAGCTCTCCTAGGTTATAGGTCACATAGGCCAGCTCAGACAGTAGCCTTGTGAGAAGGGGTCTTGCTGGTCCCTTTCCCGGCAATGAACCTTTTCTTTGTTCTTTGGACCTGGTGTCTGCGTAGTTTTCTGGCAAAGTCTAAAACACTCTAACACTCCACTTCTGGCCTATTTTTCCCGGCCCTGGGCTTGAACTCAGGGCCTGGGCGCTGCCCCTGGGCTTCTTCAGCTCAAGGCCAGCGCTCTCCCGCCCGAGCCACAGCGCCACTTCCGACCTTTTCTGCGCATGTGGTGCCGAGGAATCGAACCCGCGGCCCTCTACCACTGCGCCACCTTCCCAGCCCGACATCGCTCTTTTCTGGACGTTTCTCCAGAGTGTCCCGCGGTGGCCGGTGTAGGCCCCGCGCGTGAGGCCCGGC
>NW_012267291.1:5761457-5772942 GCF_000151885.1 Dipodomys ordii | reverse complement strand
CATGCGCGTGTGTGCATGCAGGTACATGCGCTCTGCTGAGCCTTAAAGTAAAAGCCTGGGTACGGTACACCCCTTAGTTTTTTTCACTCACGTCTAGTGCTCTACCACTTGAGCCACAGGGCTCCTTCTAGCTCTTTGGTGGTTCATTAGACAAAAGAATCTTATGGACTTTCAAAGTCCTCCCAGGGCTGATTTGGAATCCTGGTCTTCAGATCTCAGCCTCTAGCGCAGGAAGGATTACAGGCGACAGCACTGGGCCTCCCAGCTGAGCTAGAGAGATTTTGAAGGTTGAACTTGAAGGGAGGGAGGGTCCAGGGTCGGCAGAGCTTGCGGGTGTGGGGCTGGAGGGCCTCTGTTCCGTGTGCCAGCCTCGGGGAGCAGCGCTGGCCCCTCTGCCAGGCTTGGGCACGTCTAGCTGGCACCTTTGGAGAAGGAGGAAGCTCTGGGTTCGAATGGCGCAGGTCAGCCCCTCTCTGTTTCTGCTGCTCCTTCCCCAAGCCTGCCGGTGCGTGTCTGGGGCAGCTGGGGCATGCAGCCTGCATCTGGCTGGTGGGGGCGTGTGGCGCCGAGGCCCATGGGGCCACTTAGAGGATTATCGTGGGAGGAAACAGTCCCATGGTAACTGTGGGCCTGGTCGGGGTGGCCAGCTCCCTGGCTTCCTGTTGGTGGGGAATATTCTGGGCTTTTGCCTCTGTTGGTTCGCTAGGCATTACCTGCTTTCTTCCCTCCTCCCAGCCTCCTGGCACCGCCCAGCCCACAGAGGGGGGTGGGGAGAGGCACCCAGTGCCCGCCCCCCAGGGCAGCCACCCTTCAACAGGCAGACTTCCATTCTGCTTCAGTAGTTCTTAGCTGCACGACTTGAACAAGGGATGTGTGGGTGTGGGTGTGTGCCTGTCCTGGGGCTTGAACTCAGGCCCCCAGCACTGTTCTTGTGCTACTAAGCCACTGCTCCACTTCCAGCTTTTTTTAGTTTAGTTGGAGTAAGAGCCTCAGAGCTGAGCGCCCGAGGCTCACACCTGTCATCCTAGCTCCTCAGGAGGCTGAGATCGGAGGATCATGGTTCAAAGCTAGGCAGGAAAGTCCGTGAGACTCTTACCACCAAGTAACCACCAGAAAATAGGAAGTGGAGCTGTGGCTCAAAGCAGTAGAGCACTGGCCTTGATCACAAAGAGCTCAGAGACAGCACCCAGGTTCTGAGTTCAAGCCCCAGGGCAAAAAAAGACAAAAGAAAGTCTCATGGACTTTACAGTCCACACTGGCTTTGGCTCTCAGCCTCTTGAGAAGCCAGCAGTACAGGCGTGAGCCACCAGCCCCGGCTTGAGCAAGCGGTTTAACCTCTCCCATGCTCAGTCCTCACAGAGGGGAAGTGATGGTACCCAGCTGTGCTCCTCTGGGGGAGAGAATGCCGGGTACACTCCTGCGGCGGCAGGGCTGGCAGTTAGAACCTCAGGGTGGCTTCCCAACAACCCGTCACCAGGCTGTGAGGCTCCCGTTACAGGCCAGGCCCTGGGACGCAGCCAGTCTGGGTCGGAGGCAGAAGAGATGAGATTTGAACTCAGGACTTGAACATGCCCTTAATCCCCTCCCTCCCACCAGGCCCCTGCCAGCCAGCGGCTCTGTCTGGGCCCCGCCCCCAGGCTTGGGCCCCGCCCTTTCTATGCTGCTTGGCCTGCTTCCCCTCAGCAGGGGCACCTGGCACCCTGGCTGGCGGCCTCCATTCATCTGCCATCAGGGCTTAGCATCTGGGTGGTCTACCTTCTGTTCCAGGGTTTCCAGCTCCCACCAGCATCTCCCGCTTTTCTTTGGTGCAGAGCCACGCCCCCCACGCTCCCCCTCCCCTTCCTGTTTAACCTCCCTCCTTCTTGCAGGGCTGGGCTGGATCTCTTCCCTCCTGGCCTCCCCTACGTTCTGGCCCCTTTTTTCCAACCTTCCTATCGAGGCCCAGAAATAGCCCAGCCCCAACGGGAAAGAGGATTTCTGCCCAGCGGTTTATTCTGTGTGGTTGCGAAGGCTGGTGCTGGAGGCGGGTGTCTGGTTCTTTCTAAACCCGGGGGACAGGTCGGTGGTGGGGAGCTTCCGGGTATGGGGGTGTCCAGGCCTCAAGGTCCTGTCTGCCTCCAACTCCCACACAGAGCCCTAGGCCCAGCAGGGGGAGATGGGGAGGGGCACCCGCCTCCAGGTCCCAGGAGCAGGAAAGTCCACTCTGAGTTTTACATGAGTGAGTGACTGGGTTTGAACACCTGGAGAGCTTTGGTCCAGGGAGAGGAAAGACTTCTTTTTGGGCATATGCCATGACTTAGAAATCAGGGTACTTCAACTTGGGTGCTGGTGCTCATACCTGTACTCCCAGGTACTTAGGAAGCTGAGATCTGAGGATCACTGTTCGAAGCCAGCCCAGGCAGAAAAGACGATGAGATTGTTATCTCCTATTAACCACCAAAGAGGCGGAAGTGGAGCTGTGGCTCAAGTGGTAGAGCACCAGCCTTCAGAGTGTGAGGCCCGGAGTTCAGGCCTCACTATCGGCACATACACACAATATAAACTGGGGCACTTCCACAGAATTGGAACTTTTGGCTCCTCTTGATTAATGAGCAAATGGGACAGGTCAGGGCCAGCGTTCCCCCTGGACCTCGGGTGGCAGGACCTGGGCATGTACCTTCCAGCTAGACACCAGCCCAGCACCGCTTTTCTTTTCCTTTGTTCTTCCCTTCCCTTCCTTTCTCTTCCCTTCCCTTCCTTTCCCTTCCCTTCCCTTCCTTTTCTTCTCTCCCCCCACCCCCTCTCTTTTTTTCTTTGTTGGTCATGGGGCCTGGACTCTGGGCCTGGGCGCTGTCCCTCAGCTCTTCAGCTCAAGGTGAGTGCTCTACCACTTGAGCCACAGCACCACTTCTGGTTTTCTGGTGGTTTATTGGAGATAAGAGTCTCACAGACTTTCTTGCCCTGGCTGGCTTTGAACCGCAATTCTCAGATCTCAGCCTCCTGAGTTACTAGGATTACAGGTGTGAGCCACCAGCGCCTGCCTGCCTGCCTGCCTGCCTGCCTGCCTGCCTGCCTTCCTTCCTTGCTTCCTTCCTTCCTGTTTGTTTTTTGGTTTCTGTGGGGGTTTTTTTGGTCATGGGTCTTGAACTCTGGGCCTGGGCATTGTCCCTCAGCTCTTCAGCTCAAGGTGAGCACTTTACCACTTGAGCCACAGCACTACTGCTGGTTTTCTGGTGGTTCATTGGAGGTAAGAGTCTCATTGGGGCTGGGAAGGTGGCTCAGTGGTAGAGCCACCTTGTATGCTTGCCTTGTATGAGGCCCTGGGTTCGATTCCTCAGCACCACATAAATGGGAAAAGCTGGAAGTGGCGCTGTGGCTCAAGTGGTAGAGCGCTAGCCTTTAGCTGAAGAGCTGAGGGACAGCGCCCAGGCCCACAGTTCAAGACCCATGACTGACAAAAAAAAAGAGTCTCATGGAGTTTCCTGCCTGGGCTGCCTTTGAACAGTGATCCTCAGCGCTCAGCCTCCTGAGTAGCTGGGATTATAGGCATGAGCCGCTGGTGCCTGGCTTCTTTCTCCTTCCTTCCTCCCCCCCTTTCCCCCCCCCCCGCCCTCATGCTGCTGGAGGTGGATCCCAGTGCACTCCCTCTGAGCCCCCAACCCCAGCCCAATGGGAAACCTCAGTCTAGGGCTTCATCGTTGGTATTTATTCTGTGCTCTGCGTGGGCTTCCACCTCTGCGGGGGCAGAGCAGCTCCCCAGGGTCCACCCCAGGGACCCCCATGCTGGGCTAGAGGTTTGGTTAAACGTGAATTCTCAACAAACCCCAAATATACCCCGTGGGTCTGGCATGGCCTCCTCCTCCACCAGCTGGTGTGGCTGTGCGTGTTTCTACCTCTTCTGGGGCTCACTGCTCTTGTCTGTGGCTTTGAGGCTGTGGGGTCTAGCCACCCTTAGCATCTCCCCTGCCTTTAGCTGTGTGACCTTGCTCAGGTCACCACACCTCTCTGGGCCTCAGGTTCCACATCTGCACACCAGAGGGGATTGGAGCAGCTTCGGTATTTATTCCTCCATAGATCTACTTGCCCGGTGAGGCTTTAGCAGGTCCTCTGTGGGTGGGGTCTAATTCCTGCAGGACTTGGAAAAGGCAGGGTCTTGAATGAAGTCTTAAGAAGAACAGCCAGGAGGGTTTGTCTCCCTGGAAACCACGTGCTAATGCAGGCCGGTGTGGTCTCTTGGCAGGCAAGGCAGGTGGAGGCCGCCATGGAGGGCTTGTTTCTCATGTTGGAGGAGTTCTGCAGCCTGGTGGACATGGTGAGTGGGCTGCGGGGTGGGCTCAGGGCCTTGATGTAACCACCAGAACTTGGGCCAGGGGTGAGGGGTGTCAGTCTGTGTGTCTGTCTGTCATCTGTCTTTCTCCCAAGGGCTTCCTGGGCAGCCATCTTGATCTTCTTCCCCCAAGATGGTTTCTGGTCCTCAGAGGCGCTGGCGCCGGCCACGAGGTGGCGCTCTGGGGTTCTCCGGGAGCCCGCCGCAGGGACGCCTCTATATTTAACTCGCCCTTCAAGCATGGAGCCGGCCAGGAAGTGGCCGGGCCTGGAGGCCCGCGAGGAGCCTGCTGCCCGGCCCGCGCCTGCGCCTGCTCCTAGCAGGGCTGGACACCGACGCCCTGCCAGAGCTCCTTTGCTCTCTTCAGGGCTTGTTGGGTCAGGTCCCCAGGGCAGGGGGCGGGGAAAAGATGGGGGACAATGAATGACCAAGGCCCAGGGGCAGGTTCAGATTCCCAGACATTTCCTCACCATCCATGGGGCCCCAGGCTCCTGCCTGCCACGGTCGGAGCCCCCAGGGTGGTGATCAGTGACACCCCACACTCACTAAGGACAAACCAGCAGCCTAAAGGGGAGAGAGACTCCATGCGGAGACTGCATGCGGTGCCAGGCTCTGCCTTTCCCCACAGAGTGGCTGTCCTGCCCGGCGGGTCCCAAGCCAGGGTAGCACACAGAGCACCGACCTGTGCCAGGCAGCGGGCATCCACAGCCCTCCCGGACAGCCTCGGACACAGTGCGATCCCAGGAAAGATGCTTGGTGATAGCTGGGCGCTGGTGGCTCACGCCTGTCATCCTAGCTTCTCAAGAGGCTGAGATCTGAGGATTGTGGTTTGAAGCTACCGCAAGCGGGAAAGTCCGTGATTCCCTTCCCCTTCCCCCTCCTTGGCCTGGGGCCTTGAACCCAGGGCCTGGGTGCTGTCCCTGAGCTCTTTTGCTCAAGGCTAGTGCTCTACCATTTGAATCATAGAGCCACTTCAGCTTTTTCTGGGTGGTTTATTGAAGATTAGAGTCTCACAGACTTTCCTGCCCAGGCTGGCTTCAAGTTATGATTCTCAGATCTCAGCATCGCGAGTAGCTACAATTCCAGGCGTGAGCATCAGTGCCTGCTTCTGGAGACGCTTATCTCCAATAAACTACTCAGAAAAAGCCTGAAGTGGCGCTGTGGCTCAAATGTAGAGCGCTAGCCTTGAGCAGAATAAGCTCAGAGACAATGTCCTAGGCCCAGAGTTCAAGCACCTGGACTGGCACAAAGAAAGAAAGAGAGGAAGGAAGGGAGGGAGGAAGGGAGGGAGGGAGGGTGCTGTGGGGGCCGTGTTGCATGCTGGGGAGTCTGGGGGCGGTGGAGACTGTGGTAAAGCCATGGGTATCTATCTCTAGCTGCTGATGGCTAGCGTGTAGTCTGCGGGCTCGGGGCAGCCAGATCCAGGTGCCCAGAACTGCGGGAATCGGAGGCGTCAGCCTTTCGTTCCTGGGCCAGGGCCCCGGGCCCATGCGGGGCCATGGAGCAGCCTGGGCTGGGATCTCATTAACCTTAGCCTTAGCCAGAGGGACCCGCCCCGTGCACGGGCCGTCCGTCCTCTGGTGACGCGGTTGGGCCAGTGCTGGACAGTGCCTGGCACCTCTCACTGTTCCGGACCCGAAGGGGAGCCTGGAAGGAGGGTTGGGGCTCTTTCCGTCCCCCCGAGCCTGCAGCGTGCTGGTGGCGAGTGCGCCCAGCCCTCTCTTGCCTGCTGTTGTCCGGGAGAAGCGGGGCCCGGGAGCGACGTGTGTCTGGGCCCGCAGCTCCTCCGGTCCTCCAGTGAGGTGGAGTCGGGGCTGGGCATCCTCACCTTCCCACCCCTCAGACCAGCCTCACCTCCGCATTGCCTTCCCCATCTACCTGGTTGTGGGCACTGGGGTTGGCATTCTACCCCTCCCCCTCCTCCCCCAGCCCTTTGGCTATATAGTTATTTTCCAGGTAAGGTCTCATATTTATATGTCCAGGCTGGCCCGAGCGATGATCCTCTCATTTGTACTTCCCAGGTAGCCAGGATCGCAGAAGTGTACCACAGAGCCCACTCTTGCTATTGAGATGGGGGCTCGTGAGCTTTTTACCTGACTGGCCTGGAACCACAGTTCTCTGGATGTCCATCTCCTAAGTAGCTGGGATTACAGGGATGACCCACCACACCCTGCTGGCTCAAGGTGGTTCTCTAGCGATCAATAGGAAAGAAAGACAGGCCTGGCTCCTCTGCTCTGCCCTTGAGCCGAGCTGAGCCTGCGCTTGGGAAGTGGGGCCGGCGTGAGGGAAGGAACCGTCGCTCCCTCCTCAGGGAGAAGAGTGCGCTGGCAACATGGCCTCCACGCTAGGGGGCTCTGGGGGTGATGGGGATCCCTGGATTTCAAAACCTGCTCAAGCCCAGGTCCCTGGCAGGAAATGGTGTAGTGTTTGTGCAGAGGCTGCGCGCGCGCACGCGCACACACACACACACACACACGCGCGCGCGCGCACATACACACACACACACACACACCCCTCCAGCATTTTTTTTTTTTCCAGTTGTGGGGCTTGAACTCAGGGCCTGGGCGCTGTCCCTCAGCTCTTTCATTCAAGGCTAGTCTTCTAACACTTTGGGCCACAGCTCCTCTTCTGGTTTTCTGGTGGCTCCTTAGAGATAAGAATCTCATAGAACCAGGTGCCAGTAGCTCACGCCTGTCAACCTAGCTGCTCAGGAGGCTGAGATCTGAGGATCACGGTTCAAAGCCAGCCCAGGCAGGAAAGTCTGTGAGACTCTTATCTCCAATAAACCACCAGAAAACAGGAAGTGGCGCTATGGCTTGAGTGGTAGAGTGCTCACCTTGAGCTGAAGAGCACAGGAACAGCGCCCAGGCCCAGAGTTCAAGCCCTGAGACTGACAAAAAAGAAAGAAAGAAAAAGAATCTCATAGCCATTCCTGCCCTGGCTGGCTTTGAACCGCAATCTTCAGATCTCAATCTCCTGAGTAGCTAGGATAACAGTTGTGAACCACCAGTACTTGGCACTTTTGTCTTTTTGATGGTTGATGGGTGATAAGAGTCTCACAGATTTTTCTGCTCAGGTTGGTTTTGAACCATGGTCCTCAGACCTCAGCTTCCTAATTACGGTTACAGGCGTGAACCACCAGCACCTGGCTCCATTTTATTTTAACTACCTAACGAATGTAGTGCCTCGCCTTACGTTTTCTTGTTGCGGCCCTGGACTCAGCCGCTTACTTCTCCAGGCTCTCTGGAGTTTTCAGTCGGAAATTCAGTGAAAACCCCAGCAGCTTTGTGGACAAAGGAGGTGCAGCGCGCACGCCTGCAGACCGGCGGCCCCTGGGCTGGTGCAGGAAGCAGGGGGGACATGTGGACTCCAGACACAGGAGGGAGCTCAGGCCTGGTGAGGGAGGGGTGACAGGGGCCCCGAGGCCAGGCGCCCCCTGTTCTCAGCGCCTCTCCAGCCTGGTGGGGTTGGATGGGGACTTAGACACGGCGTCTGCAGAGAGGCCTCTGGGCCTGCCTGCGCATGCTCGGCTGCCATCTTGCCTGTCTCAGCTCAAGGACCCTGTTCTCTGCGGTCACCTTGGATTCCAGTGGACTCGGCTCAGGGATAAACATCTGGGATGACAGTGGAAATTCCCCTGGGCCAGGGACTTCCTTATCTCACAAGGCCTGGCCTGAGATATCTCAGTCCTCAGATAATGGGAGCTCACAGCAGACCAAAGCTCTGGCCAGGTTTAACCCTGCTCCCCTCCCCCCTGCCCTGTCCCCAGGCATAATCCCGCAGCTCCAAAGCACTGGGCTTGCTTTCTCACCTGCTGTGCGCAGGCCGAGCCAGCTCCTAAACCTCCTCCTTGTCATCAGTGGCGTGATGGCGGCCGCGGTGGCGGCCGAGGCTGGGGCTGGCTCAGTAGGCCTGGCCTAGCATGTGTGGGGCCCTGTGAAAATGAATACATGGCCCGGCGCCCATGGCTCACGCCTGTCATCCTAGCGACTCAGGAGGCTGAGATCTGAGGATCAGGGTTCAAAGCCAGCCCGGGCAGGAAAGGCCATGAAACTCTTTTATCTCCAATAAACCATCCAAAAACAGGAAGTGGCGCTGTGGCTTGAACACTGGTCTTGAGCTGAAGAGCTGAGGGACAGCGCCCAGTCCCAGAGTTCAAGCCCCACGACCAACAAAAGTAAAATAAATACATGAAAGTTAGATAAATATCAACAACACTAACAACTAGTGTTTGTTCCATGCCAGGTTCCGGGGCCCAGGGGTCCCAGGACGGCTTGGTTGGGCCCAGATCCTCACAGTGGTGGCAGGGCTCCCCTGGGCTGAATCTGCCTGGCTGAGGCAGGGTCCCCCGCAGGTGCTGGACCCTGGGGTGCTGTGCTAGCCACAGGTGGGATTTGTGCAGAAATGGCAACCCAGAGACCTCCCGTCCTTCTCTCTTCCAGATCAGGAGTGATACCTCCCAGATCCTAGAGGAAAACCTTCCACTCCTGAAGGCCAAGGCGGTGGAGATCCGGGGCGTCTACGCCAGAGTGGACCGGCTGGAGGTGAGTGTCTGCCTCCTGCGGCCAGGATGCGGAGGTGGGGGGGATGGCTGTACGTGTGGCCTGGCCGTGTCCGGTGGGCCAGGGAGATGGGAGGCACAGGAAGGGCTCACATGGGAATATTGCTCACGTTCAAGACATTGAGGTCCCACTGGGCTCCCAAGGCTCACGCCTGTAATCCCAGCTACTCAGGAGGATCCAGGTTCAAAGCCAGCCTAGGCAGGAATGTCTAGGCGACTCTTATCTCCAATTAATCTCCAGAAAACCAGAAGTGGCGCTCAGGCTCCAGTGGCAGAGTGCTAGCTTTGAGCAAAAGAGATCAGGGACAGCGCCCAGACTCCAAGTTCAAGCCCGAGGACCAGCACCAAAAGACTAATAATAAATAAGGAGCTCCTTTATATAAAAATCTGCATTTGAGCCTTGTAGATTCAGCCTTGGGCTCCCATTGTCTGCTTGGTGCCCCACTGGCCGGTTGTTATATTTCAGTGGATTCCCACAAGATGATGGGGCTGAGGGAGAGTGCTCCCTCCCAGCTCCAGCTGATTTCCTGCCGCCTTGGTGCTCCCGCCTGCCACAACCCCCCCCCCAACCCCCCAGCTGACCTCCATCCCCGCGGAGGAGCAGGAGCTCCCAGAGGGAAGGCAGTAAGCCCCTCTTCAGGGCTGCAGGAAGCAGCCAGGGCCTGGGCTCTGGCTTTGATGGGGAAGGGGGATGGGAGCTTGGTCTCTCTCCCTGGTGAAGGCCAGGAGGGACCCAAGGCTGCGAAGTCTCTGGCCAGAGGAGCTGGGGTCCTCAGCGCTAAGCCTCTGCGGAGCACGCATGCGTGGTGATCAGTACTGACTTAGAGAATTAACATTCCTGTCAGCTGAGAATGGGGCAGGGATGTAATTAAAACTTTGCCCTTGGAATGGCTGATTCATTTGAATTTTATTCTGCACATTGGAAAGGGGAGAGACGCGGGGAAGATTCTCACACTGGTTCTTTGTAATAGGCGTATTTGCTTTTGTGTGGTGGTTACTGTTTTTATTTTTGAGACGAGGTCTGGCTGTATAGGCTGGGCTGACCTTGAACTCCCAATACTCAGGCCTTGGGCCTCCTGAGTGCTGAGATTACAGTCAGTGACACTGCACTGGACTTAAGCCCAATTCTTTCCTTACTGTTCACTTGCTGACCGTGCCAGGCTCCTGCCCGCGTGGCACACTACTAAAAACATGGCTTCTGGCAACAAACCATCATTTTAGAGACAGGGTCTCTCTGGGGAGCCCAGGCTGGCCTGGGCCCGTGGGTCCTCTTGTCTGTCTCCTAGGCTCTGGATTACAGGTGTGCACAGCCACACTTGGCCACGCATTATCTTACAGCTCTGAAGTCCGAAGCTCCAAATGTGCCTCCCCAGCCCAGTGAAGGGTTGGTAGGTTGGTGACTCTCACCTTTCAGCTTCTCATCCATTTCAAGGCCTGCAGGGCAGCACCCTCCGGCCATTCGCTAGCGCCTCCCTTTCCACTCCTACCCTGGGCTCACCCAGACTAGGATGCTCGCCCCCATGTAGGTGTTTTTTTTTTTTGTTGTTGGTCGTGGGGCTTGAACTCTAGGCCTGGGCGCTGTCCCTGAGCTCTTCAGCTCAAAGCAAGTGCTCTATTGCTTAAGCCACAGCGCTACTTCCGGTTTTCTAGTGGTTTATTGGAGATAAAGAGTCTTATGGCCTTTCCTGCCTGGGCTGGCTTTGAACTGTGATCCTCAGATCTCAGCCTCCTGAGTAGCTAGGATTACAGGTGTGAGCCACCGGCGCCCGGCTAGGTAGGTTTTTTAAAAATTAATTTATTTTATTTTTTTGTCTGTCGTGGGGCTTGAACTCTGGGCCTGGGCGCTGTCCCTGAACTCTTTAGCTTAAGGTAAGCGCTCTACCACTTGAGCCACAGCACCATTTCCAGTTTTCTGGTGGTTCATTGGAGCTAAGAGTCTCATGGACTTTCTTGCTCAGGCTGGCTTTGAACCGTGATCCTCATATCTCAGCCTCTTGAGTAGCTAGGATGACAGGTGTGAGCCACCACTGCCTGGCTGGACCCTAAGCTTTTTTACTCAGGGCGATCACTCTACCTCTTGTTCTACTTCCAGCTTTTTTGGTGGTTCTTTGGCGGTAAGAATCTCCGACTTTTCTGCCTGGGCTGGGTTTGAACCATGACCCTCAGATCTCAGCCTCCTAGGCAGCTAGAAAAGAGGGCTTTAGCATCTGTCCATGTACCTTGCATCTCCTCTCTGTCACTTTGTGCTGTGTGGCTCTGGAGAAGCGACTCAAGCTCCCTGAGCCTCGGGTGGGGCTAAAACGAGGTCGCTGTGGTCAAAAGTATGGACGGGCGACGAGGCATCGCGCTCCGCTCTCTCCTCCAGGCCTTCGTCAAGATGGTCGGGCGCCACGCCGCCTTCCTGGAAGCCCTGGTTGTGCAGGCGGAGCAGGAGCATGGCGCCTTCCCGCAGGTCCTGCAGAGGTGGCTGCGCTCCGTGGGGGTCCCCTCCTTCCAGAATGTGAGTAGCTACCCCAGCCAGCGAGCCAGGGCCTCCCCGCCCCCATCCAGCAAGCCAGGGCTTCCCGCCCCCCCATCCAGCAAGCCAGCCCCCCCATCCAGCAAGCCAGGGCCTCCCC
>NW_012267291.1:5760261-5761407 GCF_000151885.1 Dipodomys ordii | reverse complement strand
GCTCTACCACTCGAGCCACAGCGCCATTCCCCAGGCTGTTTAAAACACAACATGAAAGCCAGTCCTGGCAGGTATATCCAGGGAACCAGCACAAAGCCAGAAGTAGAACTGTGGTTCAAGCGGTAGAGCACCAACCTTGAGCAAATAACCAAACTAAGAGTTCAGAGTCCTGAGTTCAAACCCCAGTGCAGTGTGCATGCGCGTGCACACACACACACACGCATTTCAGCTGGACACAGCCAGTGGTCTACACCTGCTCTTCCAGCTACTCAGGAGACCACGATCTGAGGATCCAGGTTCCAAGCCAGCCCAGGAAAGAAAGAATAACCACCAAAAGGTAGAAGTTGAGCTGTGGCTCAAGGGGGAAAAATTTAATACTTTAAAAGAAAAGTTGGGCTGTGAAGGTGGCTCAGTGGTAGAGCGCTTGCCTTGCATGCATGAGGCCCTGGGTTCGATTCCTCAGCACCACATAAGCAGAAAAAGCCGGAAGTGGCGCTGTGGCTCAAGTGGTAGAGCGCCTGCCTTGAGCCGAAGAGCTGAGGGACAGCGCCCAGGCCCAGAGTCCAGGCCCCATGATTGACAAAAAAAGGAAAAGTCATGACAGGTGGATCCATTGTAACAATGAGATGGACAAGACACTATGTTAAAAACGAACTTCACAACTTTGGGGGGGAGGCTCGATAGGAGATGGACTCATTTCCTTACTCACGTACCTGTAACCCCTCTGTACAGTATCCATCCATCCATAGTTAAACAACGAACTGAACACAGGCATGGGTTTTCGAACAGTCCGGGAGTCCCGTGCTTAGCTCAACTGCACTGTTTTGGGGGGCTACCCCTGCTTTTCGGAGCACGGGAGAGGCCACGCTTAGTGACGAAGACTCCCCTGCAGGGAACTTACTCTAAGTGGAATGGGGGCCTCGGAGGGAGCGGGCCCGGGCTCCTCTCATTTCCTGGGCCTGGCGCCGCGGGGGGCTTCCCCCCACTTCCCGGGCCCTCGACTTCCTCCTCTCCAGCTGCCCCGGCCCCGGTGTCCTTCCTTCCCCAGCGTGGCGGTCCCGAGTGGGCCTGGGATTCGCCCCATCCCCGCTGGGTGCGGCCGCTGGGCACCCGGCGGCCCGGCGTTCGCCCTCTCCCGGGGGCGCC
>NW_012267291.1:5751076-5755770 GCF_000151885.1 Dipodomys ordii | reverse complement strand
CGCCGTGATCCAGGGAGCCAGGAGCTCAGCCTTGCCCTGACTGCTTTCCCTGTGCATCCATCATTTATTGAGCTCCTGCTGTTTGCCAGCTGCCATACTGACCATAGCAAGCAGAGGCTGCCCCCCCCCCCAAATCTCTTCAGGCCTCAGGGCTACCATGACAGCCTTGCCCTTCCTGGGTCTCCAGCCAGCCTGGACCTGAGCCGAGGAACGGGGAAGTGACCTGCAAGCAGCCTCCCGAGCTGCCTTGCCCCATCTCCTCTGTCCTGGGGACTCCACCCCCCCCAGGACTGCTGTGCCCCATCCTGAAGTAGAGCCCCCCGTCTTCCCGCTTCTCTGCGGGTCAGGCCGTGGTCAGCCGCGTGTGGGGCAGCTGGGTTGGGGCAGCTGTGTGCGTGGTGGGCCAGATGCTGGCATCTCAGGTGGGGTGGGGGCCCCCAACGCCGTGCAGGCAGCGGCTGGCGGCACTGTGTGTGTAGACATGGCTGAGGCTGGGGAAGGGAAGGGACATGGCCGGGAGTGCCCGGCTGGGGAGGCCTGGCTGGCGGTTCTCGGGGTGTCGGTCCTCCAGCGCTGCCCTGCCGACTTGGTGCCCACTGGGTCACTGCGGTCACCTCACCGCCCTTGGGCAGAGGGGGATGGGGCTTTAGAAAGCGCCGCAGCCCGGGGTGCCACGTCCTGTTGGCCAGGCTTAGCCTCCATGATTCAGGGGTCCTCTGGGGCCTTCGGCCTCAGGCCTGGCCCTACAGGGGCTCCATCCCATCCCCTATCTGCCTGCAGCACCTGCTGCGCACCTGCCCGCCTCCTGCGGGGAGAAAGGCTGGAAGACCCAGGCTGTGGCAGGTGTGACGGTCACCTTCTCCAGGGTCAGACCAGGTGCGGAGGGCAGTCAGTCAGTGCTGGGCCTCGGGGGGGCCCTCCTCCCTGTGGCAGGGTCCTTGGCTGGGACATGCCAGGACCCGCGCCCTCTCACCTCTCCCAGACTTCCAGAGAGGCCCCGGCCTACCTGTGGAGACTTGTCCCAGGAGGCGGGTCCTGCTGGGGTGGTGAGTCACCTGACAGCCTGTGTGTGCGGGGGAGGTGCGGTGAGCGCGTGTGCACAAGTGTGCAAGGCCGAAGCGTCGGGGCTGCGGCTGCACCCCAGGCGTGGAGAGAGTCTTGGGGTGATGTTTGTTGGGGACAACCCTGTAGGCACCCCACAGCCCACTCTGAACCTCGATCCTCAGATCTCTGCCTCCTGAGTAGCTAGGATGGCAAGTGTGAGCGCCCGTGCCCGGCTCCTGGGGAGCTTTGAACCTGATGGTGGAGCAGGGTGCGCGGTTCGCTCTGGGCTGCAGAGTTCACTTGCTGGTGGTGTTCTTTCTGTGGGTCCTGGGTTCCCCAGAATCCATGCCTGGGGGCTGCGTGCCCCTGTCCTGACAGAGAGGGGAAGAGGCTGGGTGGGCCCTGTCCCCTGCCGCCCCACACCCCGGGGCTCTCGGGCCTGGAGTGGTCCCGGGGTGGGTTCTGGAGATGGTTGGAGTCGTGAGGCGTCGGGCTTAGCGCCATGCGGGAGGCCTGGCGGGTGTCCCCCAGCCCGGCCCGGCCCGACCTCGCCCTGGCCTCTGTGCTAAGAACGCAGGGCAGCCTTGCTCATTAGTTGTAAACCACTGTTTGTTTTCTGTGAAGCCAAAACGTCTTGTTCCCGAGCCAAGACATCTTGTTCACGAGGTGTCATTTTGATTAATTTTTCCAACCGAGCGGAACGTGGTGCTTTCCAAGGAAGATGCCGGCGAATGGTAGAGCCAGCTGTGGCCAGGGCTGGCCTCTCGTGCAGAGCTGGCTGCCAGGCCCCGGTGGCTTGGCCTGGCCCGGGCCGCCTGTCCATCCCTGTCCGGCAGGGCCAGCGGTGCTGGCCGCACCGCGGTGGTTGGATCTGCCTGGAAGGAAACACCTGGGTGAGGCCCAGCGGGAGTCACAGCCCCCCACCCGTTCTGACAGCGGGGCGGGTGGGCACGCAAAGGGGGGCATGTTGCCGGGCTGTGGCTGGACAGCAGTAGGGGCCCCGTTTGGACAGGTTTTCCTGCTGGGGGAGACAGCGGGCAGCGGGTATTTTGTGCCGTTTTCTTGTCTTTCCAACGTTGAGCCTGTGGATTGTGCCAGGGCCTTCCCAGCTCTGCACCTTAGCCCCGCCCTATGCACCTGGTCCACCCGAGCCTTTGGCCCTTGGCACCAGCCTGCGTGGCAGCCCACGGGGTTACTGAGCGCCTGTCATCGCGGCAGGGCTTTTGGTGCCTGACCCCGGCTTCCTATCCCAGCCACGGAGGTAGATGTCATGATTCCATTTTGTAAGTAAGGGACTTGAGGCTCAGAGAGGGCTGTTCACTGGCCTCGGGTCACACAGCAGAAGTGGCAGAGCTGGGACTGGCTCAGTTGTGTCTCCTTCCTCTGTCTGCCCGGGAGCCTGGGCTGATGACCCTGGGTGCACACTATCTACCCAGTTGACACATTCTTGGGCCAGCCCAGGGTGTGCATGGCTTTCATCCGACTTCATTGCCAGTCTTTTTCCTTGCGACGTACAGGTCGGATGGCCTTGGTCAGCTTCCGGGCCCAGCTGGTCTGGCCCAGGGACATTCCCAGTACCTACTGTGCGCGTGTGTGCTGCCTGCCCAATACTAGCACACAGTAGGTGTTCAGTAAATGCCCACCAGCAGGAGTTGGGAGGCCTCTGCTCCCCACCAGCCTCCCAGGCTTCTCTGGAGGCCCAGGCCCTGGAGCCCTGGGAGGAAGGCAGGCTGTGGGCAGAGCTGCCCTGCCCAGGCTGGCCTGTAGGAGGCGTCGGTGCCAGGCCGGAGTCCCGCCCCTCCCCCTCGGTGCCTCACCCAGCTGGCTGGCAGGGAGGAGGCCGGCCGGCGGCGGGGCCTCCGGGGGGGATGGCTGGGGTGGCGGGCCTGCGCAGACACAAAGAGCGGCCGGAGGTTCCAGGCGCCTGCTCGGGCCCTGAACCGGCCTTCCCCCTGCCCCAGCAGCCCTTGCGGCAAAATGGCGGATATTAAGGGGACCATGGAGGACAGAGCCCCCCTTCCAGCCCCCACCACACAGGGGCCCAGCCAGAGCCGTGGGGGGCTGTGCTCTGGGGGCGCGGTGGGGGCTCCGGGCAGGCCCGGCTTTGAGAACCAGATCTGGGTTTGAAAGCATTGCATTCTGGTTAAAATTTTAAGGGGGGGGGCTGGTTTTTCTCACCTCGGGTTTTTGTTTTGGGGGCTATTTGTGGAGGCCTGGGAAGCACCCCACCTCCCTGTTTGGGGGGAACCCCCATGGTGTCCTGCTCCCAGCACTGGGGACAGAATTCTGACCTTTGGGACGGGGCTGCTTTTGGGGGGACCGGGACTGTCTCCCCAGGTGTGAGCACTGAGCAAGGCCAGCGCCCCGGGAGAAAGGGAGCCCTGACAGTCGCCGGGGTGAAGACACTGTGTCCTCGCTTGGCTCTCCTGTGTTTCCTGTAGTCGGGAAGTTTCTAGAGTGCAGAGTGCCAAGTGCCCCTGTCCTGGTGTGTCCTGGCCGCCTTGCTTTCGGCCCTGGTCCCGGATGGAGCCTTGGGCGTGGCGTGGCTCTGGTGGCGGGCGGCGGCTCTGTGGCCTGGTGGCCGCAGGCGGAGACTGGGCCCTGTGTGGCTCCGGCCGGCCAGGCCCTGGCTCCCTGTGGTCATTGCTCGGTGTCAGAAAAAGCGTCCCCCATGCCAGTCCCATGCCAGTCTCCTGTGCCAGTCCCCAGTTCCAGTCCCTGCAGACTGAGTGCCACGCTCGGGCCCCGCCCCAAGGCTCTCACACACAACCACAGTCCTCCCTTTGTCCCCTGCCCGCACCTTCCTGGCTCTGGCCGCCATGCCAGGCCCTGGCCAGCTCGGGATCCCCACGGCGGTCTGCGGGCCCGTGCAGGGCCGAGGCTGCTGACATCAGAGGGGAGCGGCGCCTCGCACCCAGTGCCCGCTCTGAGCGGGCATCCTGTCCGGCGGAAGGGCACGCGTGGAGCCCACAGGGACTTGGTAGTGTGCGGTGGGCCCTGGGGGCGCTGGCTGGGGGCCGGGCGGGCGGGCCCGGCTCGCCCTGGGCGCGGGGCTGGCGCTGCCACACTCCGGCTAGGACCCGCGTGCTGCCATTGTGCTGAGCCGCAGGGCAGCACCCACCGGCCAGCCTCACCCCCTCCTCCCCAGCCCTGGGGACCCCCTCCTCTTGGTCTCCAGAAGTGTTTGATGGGATTTCAGCAGGGCGCGTGTTTGCGTTGATGCAAATGTCTCGCAAATGTCCCGCGTGTGTCAGTCAGGAGGTGCTGCTGTGATAGTCAAGCCCGATTTATGGGGGTTCACAGTGAGAGTTCAAGCCAGGATTTATGGGGGTTCACAGTGGGAGGGAGTGGAGGAGCAGACAGGGTGGAGAGGGAAGGAGGGAGGGAAGGGAGAGAGAGAAGGGCCCGGTCCAACGTCCCCTCTAGGCAGGTGAGTTCCAGCAGGGCAGGCCCCTGTCCTGACCCTCCCACCACCGCCCAGGGCCCCGCCGCACCGGTGCGGGCGCAGGATTGTGCTGGGAGGAGGGCCCGCGGGGACTGTCAAGGTCCCCTCTGTGGTCTGAGGAGGTGCGGGCAGGGGAGGCCAGGGCCAGGGCAGCGGTGAAGCCGAGGCTTGCTGGTCTGAGGAGGTGCGGGCAGGGGAGGCCAGG
>NW_012267291.1:5745188-5751026 GCF_000151885.1 Dipodomys ordii | reverse complement strand
GGCCAGGGCAGCGGTGAAGCCGAGGCTTGCTGGTCTGAGGAGGTGCGGGCAGGGGAGGCCAGGGCCAGGGCAGCGGTGAAGCCGAGGCTTGCTGGGGCTGCCCCACAGGTGTTCACACCTGCACACGGTCACCAGCGTCGAGGCCAAAGTCCCCGCGTTGGGGAGTCCTAATAATTAACCCCAGACACGGGTGGGGGTGAGGGAGAGACCAGGACGGGGAAGTGGCGCTGGGGCCGGGCCTGGCTGCACTCCAGCACTTCCCCGTCCGTGGGGCCCGGGCTGCACTTCCAGGCCTCTTCCCATGCATGCCTGGTGGCTCCCCGGTCCCAGACCCCGCCCCTTGGGGCCGCCGGGCCTGGCTCTGGGGACCGCGGTGGTCAGCCGGGATTGGGAGGTGGACCACCCAGGCCAGGCAGCCGCGGCTCCCCTGCGCCCGGCGCCTCTCGAAGCTTCCGCAGGCCGCTGTCGGCCCATCCGAGCGCCTGGCCAGCAGCCTGGCCGCCTGTCTGTCGTGGGGCCGCCCTCTAGCCACGCACACGTCTCACGCACCTGCTCGCTGAGGCCCTTGGCAAGCTAAAACCGGAGGTGCTGTTGAACCAAGCCCCGTGGCGTGGGTTAAAGGGCTCCTGTTTAAAACGACGCCTCTGCCAACACGACGTCCCAAACCACACTCCTGGGCTGCTCACAGCCAACCGCGGCAGCTAAAAGCAAATGTGAGGCCGGGGCCGCGGCTGCTGCCAAGTTAGCAAGGATCCTCTGCGCAAGGTGCAGGTGATTTATTTAGTTACTTATTTTTTGGTCGGTCGTGGGGCTTGAACTCTGGGCCTTGGCGCCCAGCTCAGATAAGAAGACAGGCACAGAGACTTTGCCAGTGTCTCACAGCTAGAAAGTGGGGTGTGTGTGGGGGGGGATAAGTGCTAGCAATGCCGGGCAGGGGGCACGGCTGAGTGAAGGGATGACCGGGCTGGCAGCCCTGTGTGGGCCGCTGGGATGTGACAGTGAGCACTGGAGACCCGCCACTCTTCCTGTGAGCGTCAGGGGCTCGGTAGATGACAGACCCTGAGCCGGCCCCCAGCCCCAGGGGACTAAGTTCAGGTTCTGTTGGGTGTGTCCAGGGAGGGGGTGGCGGCCAAGCTCAGCCTGCAGCCCAACGCCACCGCCAGGCTGCTTTCCCTTCCCTGTGCACCCAGAGATCCTCCCAGCATCCTGCCCCGTACTGCACCCAGACCTGCCAGGCCTACCTGGCCCTGGGCTCTGGGCCGGGTTTAACTCCTTCCCTGCCCCCCTTTGGCCCACCTTTCTAGTTAATATGCGCAAGTGACTTATTGAAGTTACTTGCTTCCTCTTCCTCCGCAGATGCTTTACCACTGGCGCAGCGCCTCCACCCCAGAGTTTGTCTTGAGATAGTCTTGCTCTTTTCCAAGTTGGCCTCAAACACATATCCTCTTGCCTCAGCCTCCCAAATGCTGGCATTACAAGTAGAGGTGGCTACAGTGGCTGACTCTGTGTGTGTGTGTGTGTGTGTGTGTGTGTGTGCATGTGCTCTGCTCCTGGGGCTTGCACTCATGGCTTGGGCGCTTTCTCTGGCTTAAGGTTAGCACTCTATTGCTTGAGTCACACCTTCACTTCCAGCTTTTTCTGTTCTTGTTGTGAGGTTTGGATTCGGGGTCTGGGCGCTGTCCCTGGGCTTTTTTGCCCAAGACTAGCACTCTAACTACTTTGAGCCACAGCTCAACTTCTGTTTTTTTCTGGTGGTTCATTGGAGATAAGAATCTCACAGACTTAACTGCCTGAACTGAGATCCTCCGATCTCAGCCTCCTTAGTAGCTAGGATAACAGGCGTGAGCCTCTGGCGCCCAGCTCCTGGTGTCTTCTTTAGTTACTTTCTGCAAGGTTCTGTAGTTGATCAGACCTAGACGTGTCATGGAGTGTGTAGGGTCTGTTAGAACAGAATTGTGTCATCTGATAATAGGGGTCATTTGAACTCATTTTCCCCTACCTGAACACCTTTTTATGTCTTTCTCCAGCCTTATTGCTCTGCTAGAAATTTTAGCTAAGAAGAGAGGAGAGACCCGGTTAATAAACGGCTGGGTGAATTGAGCAGACAGTTCTCAGAAGTGCAAATGGTGAATAGATTCATGGACCTAGGCTCCACTTCCTTAGCCATAAAGGAAATGCAAATAAAACCGCACCAAGATCCTGTCATCCTGTCCCGGTCAGTGCTGGCGGTGTGGAGGCTGGGGCAGGAGGTCTGCAGCCTGAGGCTGGCTCTGGGCAAAAGCCTGAAAGCTACCTGAAAAATAAAGCCAAAAAAAAGGCTGGAGGTATGGTCCAAGTGGTAAAGTTCTTGCTTAGCAAGTATGACAGAATTCAACTCCCATTACTTAAAAACAAATCAGGTGGAGGCTGGAATTTGGGGTTCGCAGGAGAACTGGGAGGGGCTCCCTGAGCTGAGACCAGCAGCAGCCTGGCAAGAAGCTGGGAAGGGACAGTGGGTACCAAGCGCCCAAGTGGGGATGGGCCCTGGTGAGACCCAGGGCAGGGGCAGCCCAGGCCGGACAGCTCCATGGTGCTGGGGGGGGCGCCCGCATTTACGGTGGGTCTGGAGTCCCCAGCACCGACGGGCCCAGCAGGTGCTAGAAATGGGAGGCCACTGCCAGGGAGGGGGACACACTTATCCCTGGACCAGATCTGCTCCCCATGGCTCCCCTCCTGTGCGGGTTTCCCATCCTGCTTTCTTCCCGCCCCCCAGCTGGAGGCAGAGCTGGGGGCGGGGAAGCTTCTGGAGCTGCCCCCATGCCTCCAGTGAGCCGGGATGCAGCTGCCCTTCCCTCCCCTCCCCTCCCCTCCCCGCCCTGCTGCACCATCAGGACCCTGTGCTATAGGAACCTCTGGACGTTAGCGGTCCCCAGCAGACACCCAGGCTGCAGGCGGGACCGGCGTCCCGGGTCCACGTGGAGGGGGGAGGCTGGGAGGCTGGGCCCAGGGAAGGCCGTGGCCGCACAGCCGCCACACCCTGCCCAGAGCTCAGCAGAGCCTGGTTTGAATTCCAGCCTGGCCGCTTGCCAGCCCAGCGCGCCTGGCCTCGTGCCGGCTCTCGCGTGCGGCAGGCGCGCAGGGGCCAGAGGGCCCTGGGCCTGTGGCAGCCCCCGGCCGTCCTTCCCACACCTCCGCCGCACCCTGGCACCTTGGGCCTCCACGCTCTCCATGCCCGCTGGCCGGGGCGGTGGGCACGTCCTGCGGCGCTGGCTGTGCTGCGGTCTCTGCGTGCACGGGAAGGGGCACAGGAAGAGCCGCACAGGCCTGGTTTCCAACCCCAGCCCTGCCTGTTTCTTCTCAGTGGTGTGGCCGGGATATTCGGAGGGTTTTCCGTGTGGCCACGGGGTTGGGGACCCCTGCCCCTCAGCGGTGGGGGGGGGAGAAGGCGGTGCAGAGCTGCAGGGCTCCCCAGGCCTGGGGTGGGGAGGGACAGCGGGAGACGCGGCTGAATTGCAGCAACCTCGTGTGCTTGATGGCGTGGGGCTGGTGTGTTCAGTATTTTCCTTTGTGTGTGTCTGTGTGTACCTGTGCTGGGGCGTGAACTCAGGCCTGGGCTACTAGCACATAGCTCTCTCTGATCAAGGCTGGCGCTCTACCACTTGAGTCACAACCCCACTTCAGAATTTCTGGTGGTATATTGGAGATAAGAGTCTTATGGCCTTTCCTGCCCGGGCTGGCTTTGAACCACGATCCTCAGATCTCAGCCTCCTGAGTAGCTAGGAGGACAGGCGTGAGCCGGCCCGCCGGCTGCTCGGGGACTCCCTCCCCTCTCCTCACCCTCCCTGGCCAAGGCGCCTTCCTCAGCCATCCTGGGCGGTGCGAAGGTTTTGAGGGCCGCTCTCGGGTGGGTCTTAACAGTACCCTCCCTTCGGGGCGGCTGCCAGGGTCTCAGGAACGGGCTGGGGGGGAGGGGTCGGTCGGGTGGGCCCCTGTCACCCCTCCCAGCCAGGACAGGCCCCCTGGCTTCTCAGCTGTCCTTGGGGGAGCTGGCCCGGGTGCCCCCCGCAGACACCACGTTCAAGTTCTGGTGTTTGTGGGTGATTCGGGGGTTGCAGGTGCCCTGCTCACTCTTGGAGCTGGCCGGCCTCTTCCTATGGAGATCCCCCATTTCCTTAGTCTGTGGCCCTGCCCGCTCCGGCTCCGCCCGCCACTATCCGCATAGCCTTGGGGACTCTGGGCGTCATGGTCACGTGGGTCAGGCTGCCTGTGGCTGTATCCTAGAAACCTGACCAACGTGGTTTAACCGAAAGGGTTTTGTGGCTTTTCCTCCCATGATAAAGAAGTCCTGAGGTAGCCATTTGAGCTCACTTGGCTTCTGAAGAAGCAGACTCCTGGGGGCTGTTGCCTTATCTTTCCTGTGTGGTCTTGTCTTCTTGGGCCCAAGATGGCTGCAGCACCACCAGCATCACAGCTGTGCTCCCAGCAGGACTCAGTAAAGTCTTTGTTTAGAGTCTGAAAACTAGGACAGCCTAGGGCTGCAGTAGTCACCCAAAAGCTACCCAGCAGATGGGAACTCAGGCCCGCGGACGGTTTGAGGCAGCCCCTGGCTGGTCCCCTGCTTGGAGGAGCCCCCTAGGGTGGTCCATGTCGGGAGGGTTTCCCGGTTCTCTTCTGTTTGGGAGGACAGATTTGCTATTAGCATCAGACTTCACTGGGGGCCAACTGGCGCACCATTGTTTTTGTAAATAAAGTTTTATTGGCGCTCTGCCATGCTTTGATTTACATATTGTCTAAGGAAGCCTTTTTTTTTTTTGGTCATGAGGCTTGAACTCTGGGCCTGGGCACTGTCCCTCAGTTCTTCAGCTCAAGGATAGTGATCTACCACTTGGGCCACCAGCTCAGCTTCTGGCTTTTTGGTGGCTAATTGGAGTTGAGAGTCTCATGGCTGGCTTTGACTGTGATCCTCAGATCTCAGCTTCCTGAGTAGCTAGGGTTACCGGCATGAGCCACCGGCTCCCGGTTTGAAATGTCTTTTTTTCTTTTCTTTTTTTTTCCTTGAACTCAGGGCCTGGGCGCTGTCCCTCAGCTCTTCAGCTTAAGGCGAGCTCTGCCTCTCGAGCTGTAGTGCCACTTCCGGTTTTCTGAGTGGTTTCTTGGAGATGAGGGTCTCACAGACGTTCCTGCCTGGGCTGGCTCTGAACTGCTATCCTCAGATCTCAGCCTCCTGAGCAGCTAGGATGACAGGCGTGAGCCGCAGGGGCTAAGGAAGCCTTCTGACTACAGGGCAGAGCTCAGTAGTTACAGCAGAGACTGTGGCCACAGCCGGGCACCAGTGGCTCTGCCTGAAATCCTAACCACTCAGGAGGAGGCTGAGATCTGAGCATCCAGGTTGGAAGCCAGCCAGCGCCCTGTGCCCCTGCGACTCTTATCTCCCATCAACAAGCAAAAAGTCAGAAGCGGAGCTGTGGCTCAGAGGGAGAAGGCCGGCCCTGGACGCCGGCGAAGCTCAGGGACAGCGTCGGGGGAAAAGTAAAAGGAGAAAAACAAACTATCCGTCCCTAAGCTTGAAACCTTGACAAAGTGGCACTCGAGAGAGAGCAGAAAGCAGCGGGGCCTTCTGAGAGACAGACAGGGTGGGCTGGGCCTTAGGACTTTGGAGGGCTGGTGGAAGTTTCTGGAAGCAGGAGTGGCATGGGGCAAGCAAAGGCCCCGAGGTCCGTGGCTTGGCTTGGTTCAGAGGCTTCAGAAGAGGTGGCCCCGTCTTGTCGGGTGCTGTGACGGCCGCTTGGCACCTGTCAGATAAAGGGGGTGCTGCGGTGGGGGGGGGCACGCGGCCGCGCATGCGCCGCGCTGGGGCGC
>NW_012267291.1:5702808-5744803 GCF_000151885.1 Dipodomys ordii | reverse complement strand
CCGGAGCCACGCCCCCAGGCGGGGCCGCCTGCCCGGCCTCCGCTCAGCTCAGCGCAGGGCCCGTCCCACCGCCCAGCCCGCACTGACCTTCACCGTCCGGGGCAGCGCTCAGCTGGGCGCCACCCTGCTTTCTAATGAATCACTCTTTCATGGTCGCTCTGCCCATCACATCTGGGTCTTCAGGATATGTGGGACACCGAGCCCCAGCCCAGAGTCAGGGTGCTGACCCCGGAAGGGGACGAGGGCAGGTCCCAGCAGCCCGGCCCCTCCCAGCCTCCCATCGGGACGCTGACCTTTCTCCACGTGCTCTCCGAGATGTCAGGGCCTTCGTCCCAGGTGGAGACAGAGCCACACTGGCCCAGCCAGCCCTCTCACTCACTCATTCATTCACGCATTTCATTTTGGTGCTGGCACTGGGCTTGAACTCAGAGCCTGGACGCTGCCCCTTGGCTTTTTCACTCAAGGCTGCTGCTCTGCCCCGTGAGCCACAGCTCCGCTCCGGTCATTCCCGCGCAGCCGCCCTCCCACGCTGCGTCCCCCTCACTTTGGAGGCTGCCAGGGCCCCCACTCCCGCCCCTCCTGGGTCTCATTGTGCAGTGCTGGCTTTCTCCCTGCTCGGGAAGTTTGCCTTCCTGTGGGAAGGCAGTGGCCTTCCCTGTGGAGGTCCCTGGCATTGGGGTCCGCTTAAGGGGGCCGACGCCCGGGCTCTGCCCGGAGCAGCGACTTCCTGCTCCCTGGTGTGGATCTAGGCCTGGTGTTTCCCAGAGCCCCCAGGAAGTTCCAGAGCCGAGCCCCTGTACCTCACAGATGCCCCCCGGAACGCTCCCCGGCCTGCCCCCCTGCCAGCAGGGCTCCTTCCAGGTGCGGGTGGCACAAGCAGCTCAGCCCCCCCCCTTGGATGACCACACATGCAGGCGCGACCCCCTCTCGGCCACCTGCATAGCTCAGGCCCTCCCCTGTCCCCTGGGTGAGATGTCTGTGTACCCACCGGCTCCTCAGAGCCTCCCCAGTGGAGGTGTCCCCTGCTCCCCACTTCACTGCAGCCGAGAGCGCTGCCCGTGGAGCACAGACATCGCCACGACAAGCCCGGCACCCGAGGCTCACACCTGTAATTCCAGCTACTCTGGAAACTGAGATCTGAGGGTGGGGGTTCAAAGCCAGCCTGGGCAGCAAAGTCTGTGAGACTCCAGTCTCCAATTAACCTAGCAAAAAGCTCAGGGGCAACGCCTGGGCCCTGAGTTCCAGCCCCAGGACAGGCACCAAAAAGAAGCGCGCAATCGTGAAGCCTGGGTGGTTGCTGGGGTCCCGTTGCTGACACTCGTGCTGCTTTTATTCCAGAGGCCGTCTGCGCCAGCCCCTGCCGGCTACCAGCTGCCTGCGCTGTACAGGACAGAGGACTTCTTCCCCGGGGACCCCAGAGACCCCAGGCCTCCGGCGCCCTAGCAGCCCACGGCGGCCGCCTGTGCTCCTCCCCGCGCTCCTCCCACAGCACCGCACCGCACAGCGGCCCCCAGGACGCCTGCGCCCTCTCCCTTTTCCTGCTGTTGGTTGTGTTTGCTTTTCCTCCCCATGGGGTCTGGGGTGGGGTGGGCACCCAGGTGTGGCAGGCTCTGGGGTGGCGTGGGGTGGGGGGTAGGGGTGAGTGCACAGCCTGCAGACCCCAGTGCCCTGTCTCGTGAATCACCTCAATAAACGTGTCCAGAGCTCCTTGCGGCCAGCCTGTAAGAGCAATGGGGAGGGCGGCTTCCCTTTCTGCGCGTGCCCACCTGCTTCTTGGGCTGCATGGTCGGTGGTAGGCTGTGGCGTTGGAGGGAGCAGGCCTGGCCTTCCAACTAGCTGCAGCGGGAAGCCAGCGACTCGCTGTTCCCAGCTTCTGCACACAGCTTCTGGCTCATGCATCCCTCCAGAGTGCTCTGTGCAGCCTCCCCGTGGACTGGAGAGCACTTAGTCCCCCCCCACACCCCCGACTCTGCCCCCAGCCAAGAACCCCCCCTTTACTTCCCTATGCACACACACAACTGAACTGTAGGAAAGGAGAAGCCAGTGGCTCACAGCTGTAATTCTAGCTACTCAGGAGGTTGAGATCATAGGATTGCAGTTTGAGGTCAGCCTGGGCAGGAACGTCTGAGACTCTTATCTCCAGTGAACCAGCAAGAAGCTGGAAGTGGAGCTGTGGCTCAAGCAGTAGAGCGCTGGCCTTAAGTGAAAGCGCTAAGCCAGAGCAGGAGGCCTTCCTTGATTTGGAGCCCCAGCGCTGGCGCACACCATGCGCAGCACCCAGACTTCAAGGAAAGCTAAAATGATGAGTCTGGCAAGATAGCACTGAAAAAGCAGGAGATATTTTGGGAAACTTGGGGACTGGAAAATAGAGGTAGATCTGTGTTTCTGGGAGTCAGCATTTTTCTGTGGAAACCATTTTGGTCAATCTTAGAGGTGAAGTTCACATTACAGAAAGGGCCCTGCATGTGTCCCTGGATTTTCACAGACCACACACGTCTATGTAGCCTACCATGCTGTCCACACTCAGAGGCCCCCTCGGGCTCCAGCCGCAGGACGCCACCCGACTAGATGCGGGGCTTGCTGGCTGCAAGGGCTGCTGGGACTAAAGACAGCTATAGATCGTTGGTTCTGATGGCGGTGTTGTATTGATCAGGCCCGCGATTAACCAAAGATGCTTACACACCTACCACGCCCTGCTGCTCATGCACAGTTTAGACTTGCTGGGAAGTTTGTATTTAGAAAAGTAGAAGACAGGCTGGGAAGGTGGCTCAGTGGTAGAGTGCTAGCCTTGAGCTGAAGAGCTGAGGGACAGCACCCAGGCCCAGAGTTCAGGCCCCATGACCGAACCCCAAAAAAAAAAAAAAGTAGAAGACACCAATTTCCAGTAGGTCTGGTGTTTAATCGCTTCCGGCAGGGCCTGAACCAGAAGCGAGGACACTGTGGAAGGGAGTGTCATGTGATTAGTGTCCTAAAGGTTCAGGGCGTGGCCAGGAACAAGGTAGGTCTGAGGTGAGCTTGCTAGTACAGGTGTAGTCTACATTCCTCAGCTGTGTGACCTTCCCTTTGTTGCTTACCCTCTCTGTGTGGTTGGCCCAGGGCCTGCCAGGGCACTAGGTGACAAGAGGCTGGTGATGATGGCTGGGTCGCATGGGGAAGGCATGGCCCTGCGCTGTTTTATCAGGTGATGAGCGCATCCAAGGGCTTCAGCAGCAAGTGGCTTGGGGACTGCCCCTAAATGTCCCAGAACGAGTCACAGTGAGTTGCTAAAAGCCTTCCCTTGGGTTCTCTGAGGGGCTGACTCTTCCCCCAGCAAGCAGGGGGAGGGGCCACCAGTGACCGGATGTCGATTGGGCTTTCCTGGGAGTTGCAGTGGCAAATGACCTTTTTTGGTGTGTGTGTGTGTGTAGTAGGGCTTGAACTCAGGGCCTGAATGCTGTCCCTGAGCTTTTGTGCTCAACCCCAGCACTCTGTCACTTGAGCCCCAGCTCTCCTTCTGGCTTTTTGGTGGTTAAGTGACAAAGAGACTTTCCTGCCTGGCCTGGCTTTGAACTGTGCGAGCCTCAGCACTCAGGCTCCTGAGCAGCTAGGATTACAGCTACAACCACCTGTGCTCAGCTAAAAGACTTTGGAAACAGGAGTCCCCTGGGGGGAGGGGCGGCAGGGTCCCCACCCTGTGTCACCCGCGGTACACTGCATGTCCTGCTCTACAGGGCAGCCTGCCTTGTCCCTGCCAGCCAGGGGAGTCCCCGGCTGCCCCTCCCCCCGGGCAAGGGTCGCTGCGGTGTGGGGGAGGTGCCTGGCCTTGTGGCCACTGCTGGTCAGGGACATCGGGAGAAAGGTCACTGCAGATGCTCACAGTTCCCAGCCCCGGGGTCGCAGCTTCTCCTCCCTGTGGACTGGGCTTGGCCGGAGGCTGTTTGATAGTGTTTTATGTTGAGACACCTGGGGAATAAAACAGGACTTCCACGCCTCGCTCTGCTCACCTGGCCGAGTTCCAGGCCCAAAATGGATCTGGGAGGCAAGCGTGTGAAATGGAGGAAGCAGGCGAGCGCACGGGCGGGGCGCGAGCGTGAGGCCCGAGGCCGTGAAGAGACATCGAGTTACACAGAATCACGAAAATCTCCATGCGGCAGAAAACGACCCCCCAAGGCCCCCCAAGCCCACACCAAACAGAATGATAAGCAAATTCAAGACGGATGGCAAACCGGGCAATTTCACAATTCCTGTTACAAAGGGATAACCTCTTCACATGTCAGCAGTACCTACAAGTTTAAAAAAAAAAAAAAAAACCGGGCGCCGGTGGCTCACGCCTGTAATCCTAGCTACTCAGGAGGCTGAGATCTGAGAATCACGGTTCAAAGCCAGCCCGGGCAGGAAAGTCTGTGAGACTCTTATCTCCAATAAATCACTAGAAAACCAGAAGTGGCGCTGTGGCTCAAGCGGTAGAGCACTTGCCTTGAGCTGAAGAGCGCAGGACAGTGCCCAAGCCCCAAGTTCAAGCCCCACAACCAACCAAAAAGGAAAAGAAAAGAAAACCAAACGAGGGGCTGGGAAGGTGGCTCAGGGGTAGAGCGCTTGTCTTGCATGCCTGAGGCCCTGGGTTCGATTCCTTAGCACCACATACACAGAAAAAGCTGGAAGTGGCGCTGTGGCTCAAGTGGTAGACCCTTGAGCTAAAGAGCTGAGGGACAGAGCCCAAGCCAAGAGTAAGTAGTGGAAACTAAGTAGTGGAAATGCCTTAGATTCTTCACCTGTCAGGCTGAGAAGGTTAACTTTGATGACACTTGGTGACATTTTGGGCAAAAGTATTCCCATGGGTCAATGGTGTGTGTGCCCTCAGCCCAGTAATTGCACCTCTAGGAATTCAGCTTCCAAGTGTAAGACCGAAATACACAAGTGTGAGCTAATAAGAAAAAATGCTAAACAACAACAGCAACAAACCCCAGCAATGTGCAAGGCAAGGTTATTTGCTGCACTTGGAAAAAGCAGAAGAGTGGTGGAAGAGGAGGCTCCCATCCCATGGGACTCCTGTGGTGTGGCGAGTGGATGAGAACTCTTTGAGTTGGCACAGGAACATTGCCAAGAGACAAAAACCAAGCAGAGAAAGGCACACACAGCATCACCCAGATGTGTCTGCATGAAAACAAAAGCAACCCCTCCCCCAGGGTGGGCACACTGCTCCACCGCGGGGGCCAGCGCTGACATGTGTCCTTCCCACCGCCCTTACCATGTTTCTTTTTGACATTTGGTGTTTAACTACTCAATACATGCATTTAAAATCAGTTACCAGGGCTGGGAATGTGGCTCAGTGGTCGAGTGCTTGCCTAGCATGCATGAAGCCCTGGGTTCGATTCCTCTACCACATAAATAGAAAAGGCCAGAAGTGGCACTGTATCTCAAGTGATAGAGCGCTAGCCTTGAGCAAAAGAAGCTCGGGGACAGTGCCCAGTCCCTGAGCTCAAGCTCCAGGACTGGCAAATAAAATAAAATCAGTTACCAGCCACTAAAACTTAGGAGAGACCCCAATACCCAGTGCCCACAGCCCTGGGCTCCGTGGCGCCAGGCTGAAGCCTGGCAAAGGCAGCAGAGCCAACGGTCAAGTGGGCAGCTCGATTTGTGGCCATGCCACTCCACTCTCATCCTCCACATGGACCTTTAGAACTCAGGCCCCGGCCTGTGGGGGAATTATTGCAAGGATATGCAACGAGACCTATCACCATGGAAAGGATGGCCGCTGTGTCTATCACCATGGAAAGGATGGCCGCTGTGTCTATCCCCATGGAAAGGATGGCCGCTGTGTCTATCACCATGGAAAGGATGGCCGCTGTGTCTATCACCATGGGAAGGATGGCTGCTGTGTGCTCCCTGTGGCGCCAGCAAGATTCCACACTCCTTTGGGGACAGGAGTGGGCCTAGTTTAGCCATATGTTGTAGCAAAGATCTTGTTTGGGGGTAACTGATGTCAAGGCAGATATGCCTTCTCCTGCAAAGCCAATGAAAAACCAGCAAACTGAGCAGTGTAGGAAAAGGGTGACATGCCACGGCCAAACAGATTTTCCTAGGCATGCAAGGTTGGTTTAACCTCTGGAAACAAAGCCAGTGTCACATACCCTAATAAAGGAGAAAAGCCACATGGTAATCTCGGTGGAAAGAGAGAAGTGGACAAACTCCAGCAACCACTCAAACATGTCCTGGGGTGAGAGGGGAGCTCAGGGAGGGTTGGCAGTATGGCAGACACCCCTCACGCCAGTGCCTGCCTATGGGATTCCTCTGCTCTCTGTACAGTTTCAGGCCTAGGCAGCTGCCAGCATTGAGCAATCTCTTAAGGCAGAACTCCCTCATCATGGTCAGGTGTACAAGCAGCCTGGGTTAGGAGAGCTCAGTGCCGCCTGATTGGAGGTGGTTGACACACAGCTTCCTGGCAAGGCCCAGGGGCTCGATGTGGACTTAAAAGCATCGAGACTGCCAGGAAACTATTAGCAGATAGGTTTCAGGCCTATAAGCAGCTAGGTGGGTGGAGGCTTTCCTGAACATCTAGCAGGGTGTGCCTGGTGGCTCTAGGTGGAGTTATAGGGAGTTAGGGAGTCTGTCAGGGGATGCACACTTGGTGAGGACAAGCACAGGTTTTCCCAACTGACTAAACAAACCAGTGGAGGCTGCCTGCAGGAGGCCACCTCTTCCATTGGAGGGCCTTCTTGGGCCCTGCAGGGAGATGCTCCCTGGCAGATGGTACAGACCTGGGGTGCAGGAAGAGCCAGGCTTCCGCGGACAAGCCCCCAAGGACCCAAGAGGAGACTGGGGTAGCAATGGCTATTAAAAAGTGATGTACAGGGGAGGGAGCTAGTTACACAAATCAGGTAACGAGTATATTTCTTTTGGGGCAATGTCACCCTTTCCCTTTTCCCGTCTCCACGCAGTTGTGTAGTTCATTTTCAAGTGTCTAGTGAGTATCACTGCTGCATTGGTTCACCCTTTGACACTCCATTTTTTGCACACCTAACTTCATCTATGCTGGAGTGCAGGACCAGTGAGGCCCATCAGGCTGCAGGTTTGGGTGGAGCTGGTTCCATGCTAGCACCTCAGGTTCAGAGCATTCTTGGTGCTGCTTAGGGTGGTTGATGGAAAGCAACCCACAGACACCAAGGTACCTGCCTATGGAAGTGAGTGGACCCCTGGCCCCGTAGGCACAGGCATATTTGGCTTTCTAGGTGTTAGAGGCTTGCTGGGTAAAGCAAGTTGTGTGGCCACTGCCAAAGGAAGCCAGTAACTGGGAAAACAAGTTCTGCAGATAAGGTGCCGCTGTCTTCTGACCTCCCAGGGTCAAGGAGAAAAGCTGCAGCCGGACCGGGCTAGTGTGCTCTGGCCTAGGCTCCCGTTAGGGAATGGAGCAATGGATAGCAACAATGTAGTTTTGTCTTGTGCTTATTTTTATGGATACATTTATTAATAGCAAAGTCTTCTTGTTAGCAACATGATCCCCTTTATAGGAACTTGAACTCTGGGACTCTGGGCTCTCTTGATTGCTTGCTTGCTTCCTCAGCTGGCACTCTACTGCTCAAGTCACATCTCTAGTCCTGCTTTCTGCCAGTTACTTTGGAGATGGGAGTCTCAGAGACACTGCTGTCCTGACTGGTCTTGAACTGTTATCTTCAGATTCCAGACTCCTGAGCAGCTAGGATTACAGGCGTGAGTCACTGACACTGCTTGTTTTCCTCGATTTAAAAGGAGAGTTAAGGTAGACCCAGGGCTGTGGCTCAGCGGTAGAGCATTTGGATAGCATGCCTTTCCTCCTGCGCACTTCAGGGTGGGAGAGGCTGGATGCGCTGGGGAGCAGCAGCTGTGGGCTGGGACATGCCAGGTCTACGTGGCAGCATCACCTTTGCCAGTGGAGATCTCAGGAAGAGTTGGTTTCTCTGAGCCTTTGGGGCAGCGCTATCCCCTTTTCTGAGGTCTCAAGCCATTAGGATTCCAGGCTAGCCCCTGTGGTGATCTCAATATACCAGGAGAGTCTGGCTGGCATGTGCTCCATGAAGGAGCAAAAAGGGTGGAGTCAAGCCCACGGCCCAGGCCCTCAGGACAGGGCCATGCGTCTCTAGGGCTGGGTGAGCAGCAGCAAGCAGATCTGACAGCAACCACCTCTCATCCCTCCTTCCAGTTGTCCAGGCACACGGCTGCCAGCCTGCTCCAGTTGGTGACAGCTAGTACACGGAGGCGTTTTCATTTCCAGCTGCTTTATCAGTTTGCAGTCTGCTCCCAGGATAGTCGTTTTCCTCCTTTACACAACACAAACCACTTAAGGTTGAAGTTGCCCTATGCCTCCAGGGCAGATGGTGACTCTGTGTGTGTGTGTGTGTGAGAGAGATCCTCAGACTTCAGGCTCCGCAGTGCGGGCATCGTAGGGATGCCACCACACCCAGCTACTTGCTCTTTTCATCCAGTCCCACCCTGTGCAAGTTGGAAGCTTAACTTCTAATACTGCTGTGAGGCTCACAGAAGTGAAGAAGCCTTATGGCTTTCAAGCTCCATCCACATGGTCGCTGGGGACATGCCGGTGCGGCGCCTCAGTGGTGGTGCAGACTCTTCTTATTCTGCCTCTTGGGATTGTTGACTGCCCACAGTGACACTCAGCCACCGCAGCGGTGCCAGCCCAGCCCTGCAACAGGGGTCAGAAGTGAGGACCATGCTGGGAAGCGAAGACATGCTGTGTAGATGCGTACTCCGTTTCTTACTCAGGAAAGGGGTCTGGAAGGTCGGTGGCATGATGGCCTGGAGACTGACTTCTGGCCCCTGCTCTGGGGCCAGTGCTGCATGGCTCACGTGGCAGGGAGCAGGTCCACACACCTCTGGGCCGTTTCAGATGGCATCTCTCATCTCATGCACGTGGCTCACGTCCAGGATGGGCATTTTACAGAGCAGACTGGGCCTTAGCACAAGTGGAGGCCCCTCTGTCCCTCAAGAGGGGACAAAGCCTTTCTGAAGACAGGCTTCCTTGTCCTTCTAATGGCAAGAAACCGAGGTGGGAACAAAGTGCTTGAGCCTGGGCCAGGGGAGAAAGCACAGCCCCAGACACCCGGCCCCGAGGCCCATGGCCACAACCAAGTCTGAAGGGGAAAAAAAGCGAAAGTGCTTTGGCCGAGATCAAGGTTTTACATATCCTCAAGAACTGTTCAGCAGCTACCGGTGGCGGAGTACCCTGGCTTTTAAACGAAATGACCTCCCCCTTATTCCAAAAGCAAGCAGCATTAATGGTCCCCATCCCTTCCCTCCCCCCAGCTTTGCCAACTCCTGGGGTTTGAACTCAGGGCCTGCATGCCTGTCCCTGAGATTTTTGCTCAAGGCTGGCTAGCTCTCTACCACTTGAGTCACAGCTCTACTTCCGTTACTTCATCTTTTTTTTTTCTCTTGCACAACTGGCCATTGAGTCTCAAGGTCTTGCTTTCCCAGGCTGGCTTTGAACTTATGGCCCTCAGATCTCAGCCTCCTGAGCAGGTGTGGCAACAGGGGTGAGCCACCAGCACCTGGCAATAACACTTTTTTTTATAAAGGCCTATTGAGGTGCACAGCGTTTCTGCAAGCCATTTCGTTTGACCCTTGCCTAAGCTCCCCCGCCCCCATCCAGCGAGCCCGAGGCCGCAGCCATCTGCACAGCCGCATCAGCTCAGACAAGGCCCTGTACTCCGCGAGGCTCTTCCACTTGCCCCAGGCAGACTAATTTCTGTAAATGTGACATGGCTTACATTCGGCGGGGCTTTACTTGGTAACAGGTAGTATCCTAATTTGGGGACATCTTGCCATTGGTGTTAGCATGGGAACACCTAATTTATATTGTTTCTGCCAAAACATTTCGAAGCAATCCGTACCAGCCCCTTACCCTCGAATGCCGAGTTTATACAACCACATGGTCTCCCTGTACGGTTCTAGAAAGCCAGGTATTTTAGGGAGCCTCAGGTAGCAAGTCTTGTTTTTGGAAAGGGTCAGAGAACATGGTCACTTCAGCCTTCTGTAAGCCAACGTACTGAGAGCTGACAGACACGTGACAGAAAGCTCACCAAATGCTGCCTAATTCCGATTCCTCGTACCCTCCTCTCCTCAGCAGAACTGCTCCGGAAATCTATGCATAGCAAACATGGCCCGAGGTGCGCTCGCCAAGCCTCCGTCTTTACAAGAGACCACACGCTTAAAGAAGGCAGAGCAGCGGCCGTCACACTTTGATCCCATAATAAAGTGAAAATGAATGCCCAAGTGATTCAGAACAAAGACTCTCAGACTGCTGGTGAACGTAATGTCAAATTATGTTCACGTTCTTTTATCACTCAGACCTTTAGCTCCTTAACAAAGGAAGCTGAAAAACTCAAGGGTGTTTATTTTTGCAGTTAACCCAAAGCAAAACACAAAAACAAAGCATTTGTAACAGGTGCCTTGAGAGAAAGCATCCTCTATGCAAATACCAGATGCAGGTTCCCACACATTTCCAGGGTGACTGGCTGCCATTTCCACCAGAAGGGAAGCATGTGGTGGCATCAAACAGCCCGGGACACACTGGACACGGGAGACCATTGTGTGTAATAAAGCGAGTATTTACATTAAGCACAATACAACAATTTATTTAATAGATGCTTAAAATGAATACAAAGGGAAATAAAGACCACAAAATTATACATACTACAACAGTGTGTCATATATTAGATGGTATAAATGAAAACACCAAGATGGTGTTCAACTAAAGAAAAAACTAAATATCCAAAACGCAGCACAACTGTGCTTGCTGCTTTAACACATCACACTTTTATACAGACCTAAAAGGTGTCAAAATTAGTAGCTGCAAAGTCAGTTCTTGTGTGTGATATTTTTTTTAACCTTAAAAGATTTCAGAACCATATCTGAAATAGTTTTTTTTTTGACAGCTGTAATGTCAAGGATACTCAGAACAAGAAAAATTCTATAATACAAGAGAGTCCAGATATATATCTTATGTGGTTGGCCTCTGTTCCAAGATTGTACAAGATTATGTGCAAAAACTAAGCCTGTCCAAAGGTCCATACTAGCGCAGGTCCAAGCTTTTGCTAAGTAAGCTAGATACAGCGTTTATTACACAGCAAGGGCAACTCTTTAAAAAAAAAAAAAGAAAAAGAAACAAATCTAGATGGAGCACACAATAACAATTATCATAAGCATCACTTGAATAGGTCTAAAAGACTGTACAAATATACATTTTTAGCTATCCAGAATGAATACGTGAAAAAAAAAAGGTTGATTTCCCAGAGTCTACTATACACATTAGACTGGTAGCTTGAACGCTGGCCTGCATGCCCGCCACGTGAGCCGGACACCGCCTCTCAAGGCAATCCAACCACACGCTGACAGTGGGAAGTGGTGTTGCAAGGCAGATAAAGCAAGCCTTTGCTTTCCCCATGTGCGTTCTGAGCCACCAGCTTTCTGGCTTGTCACATTTAGTTACCGTGCCTACCGGAGAAAGGTCTGAAGCAAGATCAGCCAATCAGTCGTGCGCCATAGACTGAGAAATAGCCACATGTCCCCCACAGCCTGCTGCCAGTCTCCACAGGTGGCACCAGTCGGAAGCCAGCTCTGTGGCCAGGTGGGCAAAGAACAGTCTACGAGTCCTTGGGTGGAGGGGCGAGGCGCTCAGGCCTGCTGGCTGCTCAGTTTCACTCCCGCCAGGCTGCCATGCATGGGCTCGGCTACCCCGTCAGTCACGCCGTCAAACTGCTCCCCCTCCTCACTGTCAATGGCGCTGTTCTGCCACTCCATCTGGGGGCTAGATAAGCGCTCAGCGCTCTCCGACGCACTCTTCCACTGTGACTGGTCCTTGGACCAAAACCCTTCCACTTTTCCATAGGAACTATTCTTCCACTTCAACTGCTCCCCGTCAGCTGGCACAGCAGCCTTTCTTTGGGCAGCTGGCTTGCTGCTCCTGGCGTCTTCGCTCTGGGAAGACTCATCTGACCAAGTTCCTGGCTTCATTTCACACGCGTTATCCTCAGAGTCTGACACCTGCTGGGAGCCAGGGCCGCTCTCGGCTGGGGAAGGCCCGTCCTTCCACTCCGCCACGTCGTCGTCCTGCTCGTCCTCGCTGTCGGAGGCAGGCTCCTCAGTCAAATGAATGGTTTCGTGTTTTGGACTCTCCTCCTCTTTTTGGCCTGGCTCCTCCTCAGATTCTAAGGCCTCGGCTGGAGTTACCTTCGGCACGTGTTCCTCCGGATCATCATTAGGAATTTTGGGCTCAACTTCGAAAACAGGCTCGAAAGGGCTACCACTTGCGTTGGAATCTTCTTCTAAATTTTCAAAGCTATCTGAGGAACTGTCCTCTTCCTTCCCAAGGCTTAGCTTCTTGTCAACTGTCTTACTCACGTTGACTCTGGAGTCCTTCTCGTCATGATTCTCAAACAGCCACTCAGCATCGAAATCCATCTCGTGTTTAACTTTGTTCAGTTCTTTCATGTTGAAGCCCAGGAGCACTCCGGGCTTGTACTTTTCACAATCGCGAACACACTTCTTCCTTTTGTTACTGAAATGGGAAGCGATGTCACTCTTCCACAGCCATAAACTGGCAGCTAGCTTCTCAATTTCTCTCCTGGTGGGGTAGGGCTGTTTGTTGAAATACTTTGTTAGAAAGCTTTTCCTGGCTTCGTACGAATCATCCTCATGACCCTTGGGGTCTAAAGCTAAAACAACAGGCTCTTCGGGCTTCTCCTCAAAGAAGCCAGGGGCATCGCTGTCATCATCCAGCTTCCGCTTCTTCAGCAAGGGAAACTCCACTGGCTCATAGGCGCGCTTCACCGGGGCCAGACCTGGAGACTGATTGAGCCTCGAGGGCGCGTTCGTCTTGTCCTGGCCGTTCTGGGTCTTCCCCACTCCCCGGCAGTGCACCAGATGCAGAGTGATGGTGGAGGCGGTCATGTTGCTGGTGTACACGCCCAGACAATGGATGCATTTGTAGGTGAGCTTTTTCTCCACCGGGTGCACTGTCTGGATGACCTGGTGGCGCTCCCGTAAGTGATGGGCAAGGGCGTCGGATATGGGTCCTTTGAGGATTGAAAAGCAAAGAGGACAAAGTGTTTTCCCGACATCCTTTTTGTAGGGCACTGCAGCTTGAGGGGAGCTCTTCACGGGGACATCGGCCTTCTCCTGCACTTTGGGCTGCGGCTTCGGAGGAGCGGGAGGGTTGTTCTGGGCATGGTAGGCCACGGACTCGGCGGGGGCGTCCCTCAGGTTGTACGTGGTGACCAGGAGGTGGATGTTCGTGTGACTGCCCTGCTGCAACGTCAAGTCGAAACTCAAAGTGGAATCCGTCTTGGGGCCCATCTCTTCGTCCACATGAACCATCCGCATGTGAGCAGCCATTTTCTCCACGTCATTGAACGTTGAACGGCAGTATGGACAGGACAGACCATGAATTAACATATGATTGAGCAAGGTATCTGTGGGCAAATAGCGATTACAGTAGAGGCATTTGCTAGTGAAATTGTGTATTTTCATAATGTAGTTGGCTACCGCTGGGACTTTCTCGGCTTTATGTTCTTTTTCGAAGTGCACACTATATACATTTTCAGGAAAAAGCTCATTACAGATTGTGCAGATCTTCCACTTCTGGGTTGCGGAGGTGTTGGGTGGGGAAGGGCCGGTGGCCGCGGCGGTTGGTTTGGAACTGGACTGACTGAGTACTCTAGATGCCTGTGCCTGGGAGAGGGACGGAGACTTCAGCTGACCGGATGAGAGCGCGGCAGCACTGGCAGACTGTAGGGAGTACCTGGCTGGAGCCTGGGACCTCTGCTCCGCCCCAAGCCCATAAGACCTTCCGTTTCCACTCGGAAGCAGCTGCTTCACAGACTGAGACTGCTGGGGGATGGAAACAGGAGCATTACCGCCCAGGCCCAGCCTCATGGACTGACCAACGCCATAGCTCTGGCCCACAGCCTTGACTCCAAAGCTGTTCTGCTGCAGGTGCACACCGGACATCACACCAACCCCTGTGGAATTTAGGTTAGGCTTTGGTATTGACAGTCTACTGACCATCTGTGAGGGTAAAGACCGGACGTTTCCAGAAGCAAGGGAAGCGATTCTTGTAGGGAGCCCCACACCCTTCTTCTCTTGGGGCTTGGGGGCAATCAGCATCAAGGGCTTGGACCGGGGAACCACCACGTTTGTGTGCCCAATCATGGCAGTGACCTGATAGCCTATGCGTTCGTGGTCTTCAATGACATGCTGCACCAAAGCCTCATAGGACTTTGGCATAAAAAGGCATCGTTTGCAGTGAATACTACACTCTTCCCGGGCACCTGCACCCAAGGGGACTGCACCATTGAGTGACTTCTCGCTGGCCTTTGCTATGTAGGGTGCTGCCACATGCTGAAAATGTTCCCTGTAAATGTGCTTCCTAACGATTTCGTAAAGAGGGTCTCGGTAAGTGCACTTCTTACAGTAATAAACAGCCTGCTCTACACTGTCAGCCTGCTTAGGTTTAAGGCCATCATTTTTGTTTTTATCTTTGAAAGTGCTGAGGCTGCTGCTACTTGGTGCGCTGGCATTTGGAGCATGAAATATTTTAATGTGTGTTTCCAAAGTCTTTTTGTCGGCATTGAAGGTACAATAGGGGCAATTAAGGAGAATCCGATTTTCAAAGTCTTCGCTGTGGACATTCCGGAAATGACTTTTGTAGGCAGAGAAGAATTTTGAGGAAAATGGACAAGCACTGCAGCAAAAAGGTTTTGTCCGATAGTCCTAGAGAGATAAGCAGAACAAGCATCAGACATGAGAACGCCGCTTCAGGTAAGCCGCATAGGCTCGCTGGCTCCCCAGAATCCCAGGATCCGGTTCTAGAAGGGACTGTAATAATGCACAGATTTCAGTATGAGTTCTCCTCGAGCAGAACTTATGAGAAGGTACTTTTATGTCCCCTGATAGAAGTGAAAGACAACATTTTAAGTTCTTCCTCGGGATTTAGAAAGGACCGGTCCTACATATCGACTTGTTTCAGGCAAGTCAAAGGCAAATGGCTTCAAGATAAACACTGACAGAAACAACCCTATGCTAACATGAACTTATCACCACTTTTGATCAAAGGCTCAGATTTACAATATAGTCAAGAGGCCTAGATGGTTTCAGTGTAGTTAGGCAACTGTAAAGAATAAACATGTACATTTTATCCTTTCTATCATGGAAAATTTTTCATAGAAAAAGGCAAATTTCAAAAAGTTTCTTCTCTAACCCAAAGTATAGTTTAGCACTCGGGCTTTTCTGTGGACCAGAAAGCTAATTGGGGATGTCAGCTTCCTCTTATAAAAGACAGCAGCCTCACAAGGTTGATGAAATTACAGCTACTGCTGGGTTTTTTTTTGGCCTATTCTGGGGCTTGAACTCAGGGCCTGGGCACTGTCCCTGAGCTTCTTTTGCTCAAGGCTAGTACTCTACCACTTGAGTGACAGCACCATTTCCAGCCCTTTCTGCTTATGTGGTACTGAGGAATTGAACCCAGGTTAGGTAAGTACTCTACCACTAAGCCACATTCCCAGCCCAAATGACAGCTTCTTTAACTCAAATGGAGAATTTAAATGAAACTATCCTACAGACTGAGGGGGATATGGTGTTTAAAAGACAATAATGTGATGCAAAATATAGTGACACCAAAGAACTTTCAGAATTACTGGAGTTGATCCCCTTAGATGAAGACAAGTGAACATATGTTAGGTGAGACATTATCTTTTCTCCCTAGAAACTGGCTCCCCTTCAGATACTGGTTGGAACCCAAATGAAAGTCTCTTCCTCAAAGCTCAACCCTGTTGCTAAGCGCTAAGGACTCATAGAAAGGGTGGAAAGCTGTCCTACTCTAAGATTGCTGGTTCATATTTTTTCCTAGAGGGTTAGTAAAAATTCCCTCAAATGTCTTTGAATTGAAAGTACAGATTGTTAGCTAAGTATGTTAGAATTGGAACAGATAATCATTTCTCTTTATGAAGAAATATCATTTATACTTTTATTTTCATTGTATCTTCATCTATTGAAAACTGTTGGTGCTGCAGATTAATGTTTTGAACATAATTTGTAACCCTCCCATAGAGATAGTGCTATCAATACAGAGCAGGAAAGTTTAGCTTTTTTCTTTCTAGAAACACAAGGCTGGCAACACAGACATAGGACAGTGATGCCTAACTGGAGAAACAGAATGTTGGAGAGTCAAAGCACCTATGGAAGGAATACTGGTGGATCATAAGCCTCAGAACTTGGAAGGAATAAAATTCCCCTTGATTCTTTTTTTTTTGGTCGGTCGTGGGCCTTCAACTCTGAGCCTGAGCACTGTCCCACAGCTCTTCAGCTCAAGGCCAGCACTCTACCACTTGAGCTACGTTGCCACTTCTGGTTTTCTGGTGGTTTATTGGAGATAAGAGTTTCACGGACTTTCCTGCCCGGGTTGGCTTTGAACCTCGATCCTCGGATCTCAACCTCCTGAGTAGCTAACAGGCATGAGCCACCAGTGCCCCGCTCCCTTGATTTTTTTTTTTTTTTGGGTCAGGTCGTGAGGCCTGAACTCTGAGCCTGGGTGCTGTCCCTCATCTCTTCAGCTCAAGGCTAGTACTCTACCACTTGAGCCACAGCGCCACTTCCGGCTTTTTTTTTTTTGCTTATGTGGTGCTGAGGAATGGAACCCAGGGCCTCGTGCATGCAAGGCAAGCGCTCTACCACTGAGCCACCTTCCCAGCCCCTCCCTTTGATTTTTATAAGCAATTTCAATCTCATGAGAAAAACAGCAAAAAGTTGTTTTCCCTACTACTTAACATCACTCACTCACTCACGCATGCACGCACGCACGCACGCAGTATAGACCTTCCAAAATTCAATAACTGTTTTAGTATGAAAGGGTATAGCAGAAAATGTGCACCAAGGCTATTGTCTGTCACTGTGAGATATCCCTGTGTGTGTACTTACCTGGTTTTTTGTAAGCGAAGGGTCCCATAGTCCTACATCCTCCCATGTAGTGTTTTTCAAATAAAAGTCATTAGGTTCAAACTGTTTAAAATCCTAGAAAACAGTGAAAAAAGTTTACAATGGTATTAACTCTATGATATCAAGTCTACATCTAAACTAGAGGCAGGGAAAGGCACAATAAAACCAACTCTACCAATAACTAAACTAGGACTGTTAAAAAGTCAAGGGCCAGTTGTCTGAGAAACTGGAAGTTGTAATTAGGCATAAAAATGTAGTCACAGGGCTGGGAAGGTGGCTCAGTGGTAGAGTGCTTGCCTAGCATGCATGAAGCCCTGGGTTTGATTCCTCAGTACCACATACACTGAAAAAGCTGGAAGTGGTGCTGTGGCTCAAGTGGTAGAGCGCTAGTCTTGAGCCAAACAAACTCAGGGACAGTGCCTAGGCCCTGAGGTCAAGCCCCAGGACTGGTTAAAAAAAAAAAAAGCAGCAGTGGCACATGAATACATTGGGCAGCAGTACCAGTTACAGTGGTGGGTATTCCGGCAACAGTCACTGCAGGTGTGACACTGAAGAAAAATGAACAATGAGGAGACTCTTGGAGACTGAGTCAGGAAGGAAACTCTGATCCTAGCCACCTGGGAAGCTGAGAGCTGAGGACCGTGGTTTGAAGCTGGCGCTGGCAGACAGCAGTGCAGGGACAGCATTCAAGCCCCAGGACCAGCATAAAAGAAAAATTGTTGGTGTATTGGATCTCATACTTGCTAGGCAGGTGTTCTACTACCTGAGCCACACCTCTAGCTACTTTTGCATATTTTTGTGTCAATACTGGGACTTGAACTCAAAGTCCAGCCTTTTCACTCAAGGCTAGCCTTCTACCACTTGAGCCTCACCTCCACTTCCAGCTTTTTTGGTGACTCATTACGGATAAGAATCTTACAGACTTTCTTGCTACAGCTGGCCTTTAACCCCAATTTCTCAGCCTCCTGAGTAGCTAGTTAGGACTACAGGTGTGAACTACCAGTGCCCAGTGGCACGGCTATTTGTGAGGTAGAGTCACTTTATCTATTAGCTGGCCTGGGCTGTGATTCTCCTACTTCTGCTGCCCTGTACTGCTGGAGACTACAAGCATGCGCCACTGAGCTCATCATGCCCAGGATGACCTTGAACTGTGACCTCCTGATCTATGCCTCCTAAGTAGTTAGGATTATAGGCTTAACCCATGGAGCTCAGCTGAAATTTAAGATTTTTAAAATAAAAAAAGGAAAGATAGCTTTACTTTCAAAGAAAGTAAGCATATGATGTTAAATTCATACAAGTGAAAATTTAAATGCCACCCTCCACCATAGACAAGAAAGGTAAAATCTAGGGTGAAGTTCCCTTGCTCTGAAATGGCTCATAGTTCTGGGTGGAAAATCAAGTATAAGCAAATTCCAGAGTTATCAAATGTGTGCAATAATGGGAGGGACAAATCAAACGCAGACCTCTGTGAAGATGATGCCCTCCAAGGGCAGAGCGAATGGACCGTCTCATCCAGGACATCTCCCTGACCCAGGTGGGTTGGAAGGACTCCTTCCACCCTGGACACCCACCATTAGAGAAGCCCACTTTTGAGAAACTTGTTTCCATGATGTGGTCCTAGAATATTATTAATGGCACTCAGCAGAGGAAAACCTGTTTTATGAATGGACTGCTCTCTAATTCTAATTCCAGTCACCAAACATGCTCAGAGCAGGTACTACAAGTGCTAAGTCCTGGCCTGGGTGATGGGGTTACATGGTCAAACAAGGCAGCTGCATTCTTTGGCCAGCTGGAACTTAAAAGGTTCATGGGAAAACGCCTCAACATTTCAACCGAAGGATCTGACCAACTAGTGACAAGATCTGGAAAAACAGGGAGGCTATTGCTCAGGTGTGGGAAAAGCTCCAGCTGTAGAGGCTGGCCTGCTCTACGAGGGGAAGACCGTGTTCTCCAGAGGGCCAAAAGGGCTGACAAAAGTTCAGATCCTAAGGAGAGAAAACAAGTACCCCAACAACCTTGCCCAAGACCTAGAAAGTCCTCCAGAACACTCTCAGAATGTGAACAGACCCTGGAGTCCCACAGCCCTTTCCTCGGCTGTGAAATGGAACTACTCCTTATCATTTCCCTTTTGTAACCTGTAGACTAGAATTCCTACATTCCTGCCTTCAAGGTTTTAAGCACTAAAGTTACAGGCAACTTTAAAGTACCTGGTACAATGCCCGACATCTTTCAAGACAGCTGTTTTAGCTTAGGATGCAAAGATGAAAGAGCCCATGTTAGGGAGAAGGGAACAAGTGTACTGAGAGAGCTGACCAAGTTAGTGCTGTAACTAAAATTCAGATCACATCTGACCTGAAACACAGTAACGGATGAGAAGTGGAGTTAGGTTAAAATTAAAAACGGCATGCTACTTACTTCTATATGTTCTTTACAGTATTCCAACCCAATGTCACTAAGTATTTTTTTCACAGTTTTCCGGGCTTTTCTTAAACTGCCAAGATTGTTGACAGGAAGTTGGAACATAGTTTCTATTGGAAAAAAAAATTTAAGTCAAAGTCAAAACATGTACAACGTGTAATATTTACTAATTGCACTGCTATAGGACCCCAAACCCTGGTTCTATCCGACTAGAGAGGAGAACACTGTTCTAGTAGATTTTGCAACAAAATAAGTACTCACTATTTCTATTTTCTAATACAACACCTGCTATTAGAGATTGACCTTTGAGTCTAACCTGACACAATTCTGATTGTTTTAAAGAGCAATTTTAACAATAAACTTGAAAAGGTGAGAATTAGGGAAACAATACCAACCAAGTAATTATTTTAAAATCAAGTATGAGTGCTTTTTCCTCATGGTGATGAAACTCTGAAAATACCAAAGTGCTCACCCTCTCACCATGACTACCAACAATTGTGAGGGCCAGGGAAGCTTTGTTGTCTGGGAATGTCCTGCTCACTGCTGTGGGTTCTTAAACAGTATGTTTAGCAGTGTCTGTCCACAGCCAGTAAAACACACCTGGACAAAGGAACCCACATATGTCTGGGTTAAGTGTGGAGGAGGGAAGGAGTCTGAGCTCAGCACCAGAGCATATGGAAACTATACAGGCTTTAGGGGATCCAAAACACTGCTAGTGATCCTAATACATCAAGTCAGAAACTTTGATCAGCTTATTAAATAAGTAAAATTAAAGAATCTGATCAATTTATTAAATACAAATCTTGGTTTGTAGGTAATAAAATTTGAGAATACTTTATAGGGTTCTAACATGACTACAAATGCTTCCAGAGAATTGAGAATTACCATCATTTTACTAATCCGAATCCAAAATAATTTTGCAGAATAAAGTACCTCTGCTGGGTGCCGGTAGTTCACCCCTGTAATCCTAGCTACTTAGGAGACTGAGATCAGAGGATTGTGGTTCAAAGCCAGCCTGGGCAGGAAAGTATGTGGGACTCTTATCTCTAATAAGACACCAGAAAACTGGAAGTGGTGCTGTGGCTCTAATGGTAGAATGCTTGCCTTGAGCTAAACAGCTGAGGGACAGTGCCCAGACCCAGAGTTTAAGCCCCACAACCGATAAAAAACAAAACAAAACAAAAAACCTTCTAAAACCATACTAGCACAAACAAATGCCAAAGCACCAAGAACTAAAATTTAACATAGGTAAATATTTTAATAAATGTACTATTTGAATACTACTTCCACTGCAAGTCAATTAACCCAAATGTAATAAAGCTGCTTCATTACTCCAATCAAAAAAATTGTTAACTATGAAAAGTGGAAAGAGAAAAAAGTGAAATCTCCTCAAACAAGAACTCCCAGAAATTGCAGACCTGGATACATTTCCATAACTTAGATGTCTCAAAATATCCTCTAATGTACCGAAGTTTAACTGGGCTCCAAAGAGGAAAAGCATTCATTACAAATGACATTTCTGCCCTCTCACAGTCCTGGTAGGTAGCTATGAAGCAGGAGCTCGTGTCTCTGCCAGGCCAGTACAGAAGACAAGCAAAGAAGGCGCCCTTCCATATCCTCTAGCCACATAGCTCCCTTTCCCAGAACAGACACTTCCTGAGCCTGCAACAAGGAAACAATTGCTTAAAAAAGAAAATCTCCACTAAAATTTGCTTCTGAGATCAAGGGCTAGTTCTTCATTTTTCAAAACAAAGGAAAATTATGTACTGTGTATGTGTTGGTACTTGGGCTTGAACTTAGGGCCTCAAGCTTTCACTAATTTTTTTGTCAGTGCCTGGGAGCTGTCCCTGAACCCTTTTCTGCAAGGCTAGCACTCTACCACTAGGAGCCACAACTTCTGATTTTCTGGTGGTTAACTAGAGATAAGAGTCTCACAGACTTTCCTGCCTAGGCTGGCTTTGAACTGGGATCTCTGATCTCAGCTTCCTGAGTAGCTAGTTAAGCGCCTGGCTTCATGTGGCTTGTTTGCTCAGAGCTGGTGATCTACTACTTGAGCCACATCTCCACTAAATATTTATAATTGTTACTTTTATGGATGAACATTCCTAATAATAATCCAAAAACTGTCATAGAGCTAGATGTTGACAGGAACACACAGATGTAGTGTCGTCACCTCTCCCTAGGTATGTCCCTGGAAGCCAATCCTCTTTATTCTTCTTGGTTGTCATGCAGGCTGCTTAACAGGTCAGCATCATTACCCCAATACCAAGGAGAGCTCCTCCTAGAAAACCATCACCTGTTCTGCTCATGACAGAAAAAAGGGAAAATATCCAACTGAATAGCACTGTACTCTCCCTATGCACCCATCATTTCCAGGGCACCTATTCTGTAAGAAGTCATGGTTTTCTTCCCCCCTTTTGCTTCTGGAAGATGGGGTCTACAGCACAGCTGGCCCTCAGGCAGTAGAGCTCAGATACTTTGCTTGTCTGTCCAGACTCCTACTGGAACACCCTACCATAACTGATAGGCAGGACATTCCTCCTGCACTAACATCACATACACAAAGGGACTAATCCTAGCATTGTATCTCTGTGGACATGCAGCATGTGCCCACACAAGGCTGACAGGGGTGCTGTCAGTCATGAGGAAAACAAGGGAGATGCCCACAGGTAGAGCCTGTCTTCATCCCCAGCCCATTCAGACACAGGCATCCATCATCCTTCAGGCAAACACATCATCATTTCTGCTTTTGCTTTATTGGAATTAAAAGTCTTGGTAGCTGGGCGCTGGTGCCTCATGCCTCTAATCCTAGCTATTTAGAAGGCTAAGATCTGAAGGCTGCAGTTCAAAGTCAGCCCGGGCAGGAAAAGTTTGTGGGACTCTCTCATCTCCAATAAACTACTCACAAAAAGTCAGAAGTGGTGTTGTAGTTGAAGTGGTAGACTGCTAACTTTAAGCACAAAGAAGCTCAGGGGCAGCATGCAGGCCCTGAGTTTAAGGCACAGGCCTGGCCAAAAAAAAAAAAAAAAAGCTTGGAAGAGTCAATGGGCCATGGCACGTAAGACAGTAAGTAAATACTAAACAGGGAAAACGGAGAATCTTCTGCAAAATGGTAACACTTATGAAATGGGTCTAGTAGGACAAACAAAATTTTCAGAAGATGTTATTCTTAGAAATGCTTTGACTCGGATTTTATTAATTAAAAAAAAACTATATGGAAAGAGCCAAAACACTGTCAAAATTCTAAAAGGATTTGCAAAAGCTCAATGCAAACGCTCTTTTCACAATGAAAAGGACTAGCTTTTTGGGGGTGATACTGGAGATTGAACTCAGGGCCTTATTCTTGCTATGCAACTGCTCTACCACTTGAATCTCATGTCCCCAATCCAGAAGTTAATTTTTGTTGTTATTCCTTTGGTTCCTGAGCTTGAATTCTGAGTGTTGTCCCTATAACTTTTGTGTTCAAGGCTTGTACTTTACCACTTGAGACCCAGCTCTATTCCCAGCTTTTTTGGGTAGTTAATTGTAGAGAAAAGTCTCAGTGACTTTCCTGCCTGGTCTGGTTCTGAACCATGGCCCCAGCCCCAGATGTCAGGTCCTGAACAGCTAGGATTACAGGCGTGAGCCATCAGCGTTCCAATGAATTAATTTTTTGGTAAACATATCATTTAGAATATGTTTTTAACCCTCTTTTGGCTAAATTAACCACCTCCTTTCCCATCAATCTTTTTTTTTTTTTGGGTCCAGTCGTGGGGCCTGAACTCTGGGCCTGGATGCTGTCCCTCAGCTCTTCAGCTCAAGGCTAGCGCCCTACCACTTGAGCCACAGCACCACTTCTGGCTTTTTTCTTTTTGCTTATGTGGTGCTGAGGAATCGAACCCAGGGCCTCAGGCATGCAAGGCAAGTGTTCTACCCCTGAACCAACTTCCCAGCCCTTTCCCATCAATCTTTGCACATGATACTCCAGGTGGAGGCCCCACCTGGATTAGTTGTACTAATTCAGGCCAAATCCCTTCTTGAATTTTTTTTTGGATACAAGAGTCAATGGCTGGGATGCACTCAGTCAGGCCCTAAAGCTATACAGATTTAAGGCACAAAAATACTATATGTGTGACCTTTCTCTCAAGTATCTGGAGCAAACATGTTTCTTACTTCAAGTAACAAGAGGGTAGGTAAAATCAGACAACCTAGAATATCAGGAGATGATCTACATGTAGGTCCAGTCTACACAGGGGAAGGAAGATACATTGGGAACTAAGAGCAGAGTCCACCAGACAAACCAGATTATAACTACGTATGAAGACAAGCACTCTGCTAAAAACTCTGGGTCTAATCAAAGGCTAGGCTCAGGAAGATGGAAGAATCCAATGGATGACAGACAGTGCCAGGGTAGTGGCCCAAGGTCAAGTCTGAAGGACCTGATCAGGATGTGGCCCCAATTAGTCCCATTTTTAAAAGCAGAAAAAGCACTTCATACTATGACATTAGAAAGTAAAACAAGATTAAATAAAGTGACAAAAACAAAAGTAATGAATAAATAACCCAGGCTAGGGCTGGCAGCTCATTGACAAGGCTCATTAGTAGCAGTAATGCATGTGCCCAGCACCCTCAAGACTAGGTGTAATTCCGACCATCTCAAAAAGCAAAGCAAGGCAAACTAAGCCTTTGAAGAATCAATGCAGGAAGGAAAAAGAGCCTTTAAATTGCACATATAGATTGCATTCCCAAGAATCAAACGGCATAGCATATTCTATACTGTGCAATTTTTGTTATTTCATGTTTCCAAACTCTTGTAAGTTTTGGGCACTAACTTAATATGCCAAAACACACTAGTAAAGATGTTAGCGAGTCCCACTTCCTATAAAGCAGCTCTAATAACCCTGGCTTGATTTCTTAATATTCTAGATGGTCATGTAAAGGGAGAATCAAGTCCCCTGCTTCCAAGTATCTCTTTGATTTTTTTTTTTTTTTTGGGTCCGGTCATGGGGCCTGACCTCTGGGCCTGGGCGCTGTCCCTCAGCTCTTCAGCTCAAGGCTAGCGATCTACCACTTGAGCCACAGCACCACTTCTGGCTTTTTTCTTTTTGTTTATGTGGTGCTGAGGAATAGAACCCAGGGCCTCATGCATGCAAGGCAAGCACTCTACCACTGAGCCACCAGTGGTAGAGCCATTACCAGCCCATAATGGTACAAATTTAGGCCCTAGTTTACTGACATGTAGATCAGGGCCAGTGGTAATTCATCCAAGCATAAAGTTTGAAAAAAGCAGAATTCCAATAGTTTACTTAATTTTTTTTTGTGTGTTAGTTGTGGGGCTTGAACTCTGGGCCTGGATGCTGTCCCTCAGCTCTTCAGCTCAAGGAAGGTGAGCACTCTGCCACTTGAGCCACAGAGCCACTTCCAATTTTCTGAGTGGTTTACTGGAGATAAGAGTCTCACAGACTTTCCTGCCCGGGCGGGCTTTGAATGGTGATCCTCAGATCTCAGCCTCCTGAGTAGCTTGCTGAAATTTTCTAATAAAATAGTTCGATCAGTACATAAAGTTATAGGGAGGGCTGGGAAGGTGGCTCAGTGGTAGAGGCTTGCCTTGCATGCCTGAGGCCCTGCGTTCGATTCCTCAGCATCACATAAGCAAAAAGAAAAAAGCTGGAAGTGGAGCTGTGGCTCAAGGGGTAGAAAGCTAGCCTTGAGCTGAAGAGCTGAGGGACAGCGTCAAGGCCCAGAGTTCAGGCCCCACGACTGGACCCAAAATAAAATAAAAAATAAATAAAGTTACAGGGGTCAGTTCATTAGCCTAAAGGATCAGATGTAATTTTTTTTTGTGCTAGTGCTGAGGCTTGAACTCAGGGCCTGAGCACTGTCTCTGAGTTGTTTATCTTTTATTTTTGGCAAGACTAGTGCTCTACCCATTCGACTCACAGCTCCACTTCTGCCTTTTTGTTGTTGTTGTTGTTGTGGGGCTTGAACTTTGGGCCTGGGTGCTGTCCCTGAGCTCTTCAGGTCAAGGAGAGTAGTCTACCCCTTGAGCAACAGTACCATTTCTGGTTTTCTGGTAGTTAATTGGAGATATGAGTCTCATGGACTTTCCTGCCCGGGCTGGCTTTGAACCGCGATCCTCAGATCTCAGCCTCCTGAGTAGCTAGGATTACAGGCCTGAGCCACCGGCACCTGGCTTCTTCTGCCCTTTTTTTTTGTGCCAGTCCAGAGGCTTGAACTCAGGGCCTGGGCACTGTCCCTGAGCTTTTTTTGCGTAAGGCTAGCACTCTACCACTTGAGCCACAGTGCCACTTCTGGCCTTTCTGTTTATGTGGTACTGAGGAATTGAACCCAGGGCTTCATGCATGCTGGGCAAGCACTCTACCACTAAGCCACATTCTCAGCCCTACTTCTGGATTTTCTGGAGATAAAAGTCTCACAGGCTTTCCCACTCTGGTTGGCTTCTAATTACAATCCTCAGATCTCAGCTTCCTGAGTAGCTAGGTATATAGTAGGCTAGTGAGCCACTAGCATGCAGCAATACTTTCATTCTTAAAAATATCAACTTCAATTAGTACATATGAAGGTCAGACCTTAGCCAGGTGCTGGTGGTTCATGCCTATAACTCTAGCCACTCAGAAGGCTGAGATCAGAGGACTGCAGTTTAAAGCCAGCCCAGGGAAGAAAGTCTGTGAAGACTCTTAGCCACCAGAAAACTCAAAGTAGATCTGAGCTCCAAGTGGCAGAATGCTAGCTTTGAGCAAAACTGCTCAGACAGTGCCCAGGTCTTCAGTTCAAGCCCCAAGATCAAAAAATAAGAAAAGTCAAACCCTTGAAGTTAAAACCAAGTACTCCAATTAATGTGGATGTTAGTATTAAAATACTGAAACCTGTATTGGTGTTTGAGTCAGAGATTTACAATGGTTTAAGTGATGCCAACAATGTTCCTCTCTCTCTCTGAGAGGAGACCCTGTAATATAACATTTAGGTAGTGAAAAACTATCCAGGCAGAAAGATGACAACATCTTCATATTTATGCAGCTTCTTTCCTTTCTACTTTGCTCCAGCAGCATACTTAACACCTGTCTATACCAATCACCAAGTCCAAGTATGGTCACAGTACAATTCTGTAATACATAAATCTTCCAATGTCCTGACTCTACTAGTCTGCATCCAAAGGGGAAGCATAGGCATTCACATTTAAGCCAGTTGTAAAAAGGCTATATATTTCTATTTTTACAAATGGAACGACCCTCAAGTGAGTGACCATATGGATAGCCTACATTCAGACTGGACATAATCAACTACTCAGTGCCCTTTTGTATAGAATCGGCTTTCACTCTCTGAAAGGCAGTACTAAAACCTTTTCCTCTCCCAACCCCAACAACCACAGAACGAGCAGGTAATTCTAACTATCCAGGAGCAGAATGTTCTGGATTAGCAGACAGAACTGAGGTAACAAAAGTATACTCTCCTCTTTCCTTAGTCTTACTGGAAAATAGTAAGAACTGAGGCTTAAAAATTAGATTCTTTTAGGTAAGTTGGAAGGACCAGGAAAAGAAGCTACTTTGTGCAAATAGTGACACACTTGTACTGAAAACTAAGCTTGAATAACGAGCATAAATTATATTGGTTAGGGTAATTGCATTAGAAAACTCAAAGTCAAGAAACGGCAGGCAATATTATTGAGTCTTGTTTGCATTTTTGTTTTTCCTGTTGTGGGGCTTTCACTTCAGGCTTGGGTGCTGCCCCCGAGCTCTTTTTTGCTCAAGGCTCTAACATTTTACCACTATGAGCCACAGCCACTTCTGGTTTTCTGGTGGTTAACTGGAGATAAGAGTCTCACAGACTTTCCTGCCTGGGCTGGCTTTTTTTTTTTTTTTTGGGTCCGGTTGTGGGGCCTGAACTCTGGGCCTGGGTGCTGTCCCTCAGCTCTTCAGTTCAAGGCTAGCACTCTACCACTTGAGCCACAGGGCCACTTCCGGCTTTTTTCTTTTTGCTTATGTGGTGCTGAGGAATCGAACCCAGGGCTTCACGCGTGCAAGGCAAGCGCTCTACCACTGAGCCACCTTCCCAGCCCCTGGGCTGACTTTGAACTGAGATCCTCAGCTCAGATCTCAGCTTCCTGAGTAGCTAGGACTGCCAGCCACCAGCACCCAGCTTGTTGGATATTTTTTCTAGGATTTTTTTTTGGGGGTCCAGTTGTGGGGCCTGAACTCTGGGCCTGGGCATTGTCCCTCAGCTCTTCAGCTCAAGATGAGTGCTCTACCACTTGAGCCACAGCGCCGCTTCCAGTCTTTTTTTTCTGCTTATGTGGTGGTGAGGAATCGAACTCAGGGCCTCATGTATGCAAGGTAAGTGCTCTACCACTGAGCCACCTTCCCAGCCCTTGTTTGATATTTTTAATTACTAACTACATTGGACTTTTACTATCTTCCCACTTGGATAATAAAAAGTATTTTTTTTTTGGGGTCCAGTCGTGGGGTCTGGTCATGGGGCCTGAACTCTGGGCCTGGGCGCTGTCCCTCAGCTCTTCAGCTCAAGGCTAGCGCTCTACCACTTGAGCCACAGCACCGCTTCTGGCCTTTTCTGCTTATGTGATGCTGTGGAATTAAACCCAAGGCCTCATGCATGCAAGGCAAGCGCTCTACCACTAAGCCAACTTCCCAGCCCATAAAAAGTATTTCTTTTCTAAAGCACTATACAATGTTGCCTACACACAAACCCATTTTCTTCATGTTAACTGTATCAATTGCTCAATGTCTTACAATTAAGTTTTCATAACTTTCTTGAAGACTAAATTGCAGGGTAAAATAATTATATTTATCTAAATATAACGTGTTTGAAGTAATATTTTTTGGCACATTAGATGGACAATGAGCGAGTCTCCATTACCTGACCATCTATAGTGAGGAGACTATGTAAGAACACTGACGGCTTGTAGCACATTGGACAGACAGCTCCATTCACAAGCTTTATTTTTTTGCTGGTCTTGGGGCTTGAACTCAGGGCCTAGGTGCTGTCTTTGAGCTTTTCTGGTCAAAGCTAGATGCACTTTCTCTCTACAACTTGAGCTACAGTTCCATTTCTGGCTTTGTGGAAGTGACAAATATGGGCTAACTAGACCACACTACTACTTGACTTCTGGGATTTTTTTTAAGTTAATGCTCCTGAAGTGTGTATGTTGACAGGAGCCACTTCACATATATGACGATCATCAACTAAAGAAAGAAAATATAGGTGGGGCTGCATTTGGTAAAAACGCTTTCAAACAACAAAACCATTTGAAATTGCTCTAGGAAGGGAAGCAACAGGGAGTGAGATGGAGTATGGAAATATTTACAAAGAAATCTACTTTGCACGACGAATGTATGCTACTGAACAAGGGGATAAAAAACCAAGGGAAAAAGCTTCTGTGTGTTGACTCACACTTGTCATTCCAGAACTCACACAGAGTAGAAGCGAAAGGATTTTCACTTTGAAGCCAGCATGGGTTAACAATGTAGTAAAAAAACTGTAATTCTGTTTTTTTTTGCCAGCCATGGGGCTTGAACTCAGGGAATGGGCATTGTCCCTGAACATCTTTTGCTCAAGGCTAGCGCTCTACCACTTGAGCTTCCAGCTTTTCTGTTTATGTGATACCGAGGACTCAAACTCGGGGCCACATCCCCAGCCCCAAGAACTTTGGTCTGCTTGTTATCTGGGAAGGAAAGATCCTTCTATCTGCCCACCCACCCACGTGCTGAGGACAGAAGTGCATGCTGAGCAAAGGCTCTAGCATGGAGCCACACCCCTAGCCTGAAACTACATATGCACCTAAAAGCAGCCTTGTCTTTCAGGGCTTGAAAGGATACAAGCATTCTGTTTCCAAAAATGACCCCAAACCCACAGCCAATATAAGCCTGTGAGAAGGCACAAGACTGAGGACCACTGTCTACCTGGCAGTATCAAGTGAAACTGGACAGTAAACACTGGAATTATTCTGCAGACTAGCAGCTGAGATGAAGCAAGGCTTGCCGGGGAACTGTCTCCAGTCTCTCTCCCGGTGTAGACATAGCCCTCCTTTCCAGAGTGTGTGTGTGTGTGTGTGTACATAGCCCTCCTTTCCTTACCACTTGAGCCACAGCGCCACTTCCGTTTTTGCTTATGTGGTGCTGAGGAATCGAACCCAGGGCCTCAGGCATGCAAGGCAAGTGCTCTACCACTGAGCCAACTTCCCAGCCCCTAGTTTCCTTTCTTTGGAACTACCAAACTTCCTGTAGGCTGCTTATCCCAAATATATTGTGTTCCTTGTTTCAAGTGAATTAAGAAATCAGAACATTTGCTGAAAACCTTGTACATGAAAGTTCTCAGAGAAGAATCAGTATCTCCATATGTGGGGCTTTAACTCTGGGCTTGGGTACTGTCCCTGAGCTCTTCAGCTGAGGGCGAGCACTCTACCACTTGAGCCACCGTACCCCTTCCAGTTTTCTGGTGGTTAACAGGGATGGGGCTGGGAAGGTGGCTCAGTGGTAGAGTGCTTGCCTTGCATGCATGAGGCTGGGTTCAATTCCTCAGCACCACATAAGCAAAAAGAACCCCCCCCCAAAAAAAAAGAATTCTGGTGGTTAACTGGAGATAAGAGTCTCGTGGAGTTTCCTGCCTGGACTGGCTTTGAACTGCAATCTTTAGATCTCAGCTTCCTGAGTAGCTAAGGTTACAGGTGTGAGCCACTGGCGTCCGGCTGAAAACTGCATTTCTTTCTGGGGTTGACTGGCTGGATAGCTGCACAACTCTAAATACTCCCCTCTTTTTCTTTTGGGTGCTTAATTGGAGGTAAGAGTCTCATGGACTTTCCTGCTAGGGCTGGTTTCCAACTAGGACCCTCAAATTTCTCTCTGCCTCCTGAGTAGCACCTGGCTCCAAATACTCTTAAGACTACTTAACTGTACACTTTGTTTGGTATTTGAACTATATTACAATAAAACAGCTACCAAAACAAGCAAGCAAAAAAGACACAGACAAGTACAGGTCAACCAAAGAACTTATAACTTTACCAAAAGGCAATACAGTGATCCCTCTCCTAGTGTGGAAGTTGCATTCCAGAGACCCCTGAGATAGGTGAAAATCCGCCAAGTAACAATGTGATGTAGCAAGGGATTTAAATGCTACTTTACAGATTTTCGTTTGGGTTTTTTTTTTAACTGTATTTTTTTTGTCTTTTCTTTTTTGGTACTGGGGATCAAACCCAGGAGGTTGCACTTGCTAGGCAAGTGCTTTGCCACTGAGCTACATCCCAGCCTGAGATTTTCACCTATCAGGGGGAGGCAGGTGCCTCTGGAACAAAACTGCCATAGGTAAGGATCACTATTTACATATTAAAAGAAAAACCAAAACAGCGACACAGTGAAGCTACAATAAGTGAACTGTGATATAGCAAGGGACAACTATATAATAATTTGCATACAATAATTTGCACACATAACTTTTTCTTAAGTTTCTAATTTTAATTTTTTAGTTTTTAATTTCAGTGTTAAGAGACTGAACCCAGGACCTTGCATATAGCTCTATATACTCGGTCCTGTTTTTCCTTAAAAAACAAAATGCAATTTAGGTGGCTCAAGCCATTATAATTGTAGCTGTTCAGGAGGCTGAGATATGAGGATTGTGGTTCAAAGCCAGCCCAGACAGGAAAGTTCATGAAACTCTTATCTCCAACAAACTACTCAAAAAAAGCCAGAAGAGGTGCTAAGGCTCATGTGGTAGAGTGCTAGCTTTGAGCACAGAGAACTCAGGGACAGAGAGCCCAGGCCTTGAGTTCAAGTTCCAGGACTGGCAAAAAAACAAACAAGCAAACAAAAACCAACAACAAAAAAACAAACCAAATAAAAAAAAAACCCAAAAAACAAAAACCACCACCCAACAGCAACAACAAAAAACCCAATGTAGTTTGAGGCATGGCTCAAGTGCAGTAACAATATCTTGAATATATTGAGCTAAGTGAAACAAGCCAGTCATAAGGACAATACAGTAAGATCAGGCTCATAAGGGAGAGTAGTCCAATTCACAGAGCAGAATAGCTGCTGCCAGGGGCTGGGGAGAGGAAAGGAGGGTTACAGCTGAATGGATACAAAATTTCAATTTTGTAAGAAAAAGTTCTTTTTCTTTTCTTGGTTGGGTTGTGGGGCTTGAACTCTGGGCCTGGACACTGTCCCTGAGCTCTGTAGCTCAAGTCTAGTACTCCTCCCAAGTAGCTAGGATTACAGGCATAAGCCACCAGCGCCCGGCAAGAAAAAGTTCTTGAAGTGGATATGGTAGAAAGTTGTATTGGAGATGTCAAAGTACTTAATGCTACAGAACGGTACATATGATGTTGTTCAGTATATCTTATCAGCATTAACAATACATTATAAAAAAAACTTCTGGAAAATTTAATAAATATCAACTATGAAAGTAGATAAGGGATGCTTGGAATTTTAAGGGTGGTCTGGGTTCAAAATCAGGGGTACTTATTATTGAGGGCCTTTGCCAGAAATGTTTATTATGCATTGGTTATGATTTCCTGAAGCAGGGCAGGTCCTTTACAGCAAGTCTCTGGATGTGAAGACCACCACAACTTTTCAGACTATTGTGGACACTTAACTCCTAGTTTTCTTTGCCTTGGTAGATTAATACAGCTAGAGTCACCATAATGAGAAGTTCAATTCATTTTCAGTTTTGAAAGAGCATGTGTCATTACAGAAAGATCTTCAGAGAATTCCCATGTTTAAATTTCAAAGCTATCTTAAGTTTCTTTCAAGTAGCTGTAAGAGGAGAACTAAAAAAAAAAAAGGAGGTCTCAGTAAAAGTGAAGTCTTTTAAAGGAAAACTGGTAAAAATTTTGATGTAGCATTTTGTTTGTTTTTGCTTTTTTTTTTGCCAGTCTTGGGGTTTGAACTCTGGCCGGGGGCACTAGTCTCAAGGGTAGTGTTCTACCACTTGAGCCACAGCGCCACTCCCAGTTTTCTGAGTAGTTTTTATTGGAGATAAGAGCGTCTTACAGCCTTTCCTGCACGGGCTGGCTTTGAACTGTGATCCTCAGATCTCAGTCTCCTGAGTAGCTAGGATTACAGGCGTGAGCCACCAGTGCCTGGCTTGTTGCAGCATTTTAAGTCTTATATATAGCGTACATATAAACAATATAATGATAAATCATCAACTAGAGACATGACATGATCAATTATAAAAATAATTACACAGTGACTTAAAAGCTTTCATGTGAAATGCTCACATTTATATACATGATCTGAAGCCATAAACCATGCAGCTGATTTACAGAGGTACATGGCTGATATGCAACCACAACGCATCTTCATCAACAAAGCCTTACAAAATGCTGTTGGACTGGATGCCACCTCGCCACTCAAGATAAAGAAGACCAGTTAGACGTATTCTGCTTGGTTTTTCCCCCTGCTGGATTCCCAGCATCTTTGTTGGTGGCTAGCACAAAGCAGGCACTCAATACAGACTGAGTGAATGAGTCTCTGCCTAGAAAAGCGTTAAAGACAGGACATTCCATAGGTATCTATAGTATGTAATGTATGCTGAACTTGCCACAAACATCTTTAGAAAAGAGTTCACAGGCTGGGAATGTGGCTTAGAGGTAGAGTGCTTGCCTAGCATGCATGAAGCCCAGGTTTCGATTCCTCTGTACCACATAAACAGAAAAGGCTGGAAGTAGCATTGTGGCTCAAGTGGTAGAGTGCTAACCTTGAGCAAAAAGATGCTCAGGGGGCTGGGGCTCAGTGGTAGAGTGCTAACCTTGAGCAAAAAGATGCTCAGGGGGCTGGGAAGGTGGCTCAGTGGTAGAGCGCTTGCCTTACATGCCTGAGGCCCTGGGTTTGATTCCTCAGCACCACATAAGCAAAAAGAAAAAAGCCAGAAGTGGCGCTGTGGCTCAAGTGGTAGAGCGCTAGCCTTGAGCTGAAGAGCTGAGGGACAGCGCCCAGGCCCACGACCGGACAAAAAAAAAAAAAGATGCTCAGGGACAGTGCCCAGGTCCTGAGTTCAAGCCCCAAGACTGACACAACAAAAACGAGAGAGAGAAATGGGGGGGGGGAGGGAAAGGGAGGGGAGGGGTGGCATTTTTCATGCTTAGCAGAGGTTAGAAATAGCTGTGGAGCTTAGACGGTGTCCATCAGCACAGCATCACTACAGGTGCAATGCCAGAGGCGGGAACACAAGGACTTCTAGGAACTACGAAGCAGAAAGGCTGCTTTGTCAAGGCTCTAGGTAACCATGAATGACAAGGCTGAAAAGAGGTTTGAGGACAAATAAGATGGGTGGATCTTTGAATGTTAAGTTACTGTCTGTTGCCATGTCTGCTGGGTGCTTGGAGCGCATTCTGCAGGTATTGCAGTAGAAAAGTGGGCAATAGATGTCTTTTTCTTGTGCCAGGGATTGAGCCTAGGACTGCTAGGCAAGTATAGCCCCAGAAATGATTTTAATGACATTTTAATAGGAATAACCTGGTTGCATAACCAGGAGGTCCCATTAAGAAAGACCCAGACCCCTAGAGCCAGGGGCTCACGTTGATAATGCTAGCTACTCAGGAGGCTGAGATCTGAGTATTGTGGTTTCAAGTCAGCTGGGGCAGAAAAGTTCCAGTGAGACTCATCTCCAATTAGCCACTCAAAAATCAGAAGGGTGCTATGGTTCAAAGTAGTAGAGCACTAGTTTTGAGCAAAAAAGCTCAGGAAAAGCATGCAGGCCCCGGATTCAAGTCCCAGACAGGCACGCACGCATGCGTGCACACACACACACAAAGTCAACTGAATAGAGCAGAAGCTATACCTAGTCAGTATTAGAATCACCCATGGGAGTAAGCCCATTCCAGAACTACGCAATCTGAAAGACCTGTAAAACCACCACTGACTTAGGCATGAGGGAGTAAGATACTGAAGTCACAGCAAAAAGGAGAAGGGATGGGTAGAGGCATGGGTCAGTGGTTAAGAAACATTTGCCTTGCAAGTGCAAGGTCAAGTTCAAATCTCAGTACCACCTGTACCCCCAAAACCAAAACAAGGAGAGGGGAAAGAACTTGTTCAAGAGTGAAGCTTATAGCCTAAATCAAAGTTTGTATCTTCCAGTAAAATTACTATTTTCATAAGTAGAAATCTGTATGTATGAGTCACAATGTAAAACTCCAAGAGCTAGGTGATGTAGGATAATAATGCTTCTGCTGTAAGAAAAAAGATGGAAGATGCAGTGACTCTATTGTAGAATTAGACAGATCTGTGCTTAAGCCCTTGCCCTGCACCTTTGTAACCTAAAAATGTTACACGACCTCTAAAGGCCTATTTCCTTATGGCATATGCAGAACCAAATGTCAGGACTAAATGGGATGATGAAAGCTAGTGCTTAAACTGATGTTTGCAACCACTAAGAATTTTAAGTTCACACTAGGGTATTAACTTTGTAAAAAGCTTAGACTGTTACTCTTGAGAATCAGATGTGGTTACCATATCAACACTTTTTTGCAGTACATCCAATCAAGCTAATCAAGTTATAAATTAGTATTATCTTAACTTTATAAGCTCCCTGGTAATTTTAAATGTAGAAACATAAAAGTGTTACCAAGATTTTATAGTCCCCCGCCTCCCCCCCCCCAAAAAAAAACTGTGGGTCAATCCTTGCTGGACATAGGGCTTTAATGTGGAGCCCTGGTTACATAGTCTGGCTTCCAATTCATGATCCTCCTGGCCGGGTCACTCCTTTTCAAAGAAGCCTTTCAGATTAATTTAGGACTATCCCTTTAACTGGATACTATGTTACTCCTTAAATAATTTAGATCTCAAATATGAATCCTGTGTCCACCAGAATCTCTAGCGCACCAACTTTACCTACAGTTTTCAGGTTGCCCTGCAAGGCAAGCGTAATTATGTATACAGTTGAGTGTGATGGTGTACTTCTGCAAGTTCAGCGCTGAGGAGGCAGAGGCAAAAGATCAAAAGCTAGGCTAGACTTCATGAAGATGATGCTGGAGAGACAAAGGGAAAGTGGAGCACACAGAGGGCCATCTTCTAACCTTCCTTTCATCAGTGTAAGTGTTCACATAAAATTTTATGTGAAGCAGGAGAAAGATGCCTTGTCACTTAAAAACAAAGCTAAGACAATTTGTAATGTTAGGTATCTACTGCCTATGATAAGAGTGCCACAAGCTTAGAGCCAATTTTGCTTTCGTCAGTTTAGGTGAAAAAATCTAGCCTGAGAATAAGAGAAAGGGAACTATTTCATAAGTAGGCTAATAGGGCAAGTAGATATGACCATTTATAATAATTACAGATCAGGCCACATCTTTGCATGTAAATGTCATAAAACAAAGTTCTTTTGATCCTCTAATACACTTTTCATGCTCCATCAACATCCAGAAATAACCTTTGAGGAAAGTATTTTTTCTCAATAAATTGATCTAAACTATGTTCAAGATTTTCTTTTCCTCTCCATTTTCCCTAAGCCACATCCAGAGTTAAGGCATTTCTGAAATGCACCCCTGTGCAGGTCAGGCCATCTGACGGCGCAAGCTTCACGCGTTCTCCAGGGAACTTCACTTGGGTTTTCATGTTAAGTATAGATGATCTCAAACCAGATCCTTGCATGACATGAGGATTCTGTCTGCTCATCTCTTTCACAAGAGCACAGATTCTGGTAAATTCGTAATTCCAATTTAGAATTTACTAAGTTCTGCCATATTTCACCAGGCTGAAGTTTCTTCAGATACGCCAGGTTTCAAAAGAGATGACATAGGGGTTGGAGGTGTGTCTTACTTGGTAGAACATTAGTCCACGAGGAAAAGTGTTACCTACTAATTTTAAGTCCTGGTCTTCCACCTTAAAAAAAAAAAAAAGGAAGCCAGGCGCCAGTGGTTCATGCCTGTAATCCTAGTGAGTGACTCAGGAAGCTGAGACTGAGGTTTGAAGCCAGTCTTGGCAGGAAAGTGCGTGTTATCTCCAATTAACCACCAGCAAATGGAAGTGGTACTGTAGCTTAAAGTGATAGAGCACTAGCCTTGAACAAAAAGAACCCGAGGATAGTACCCAGGCTCTAAGTTCAAGCCCCACTACTGACAAAACACAACATGCTCACCCCCAACCAAAAGAGGTCACTTACAAGATTCTTTCCATTAAACCAACTCCCACCAGAAAAGGGAACATTACAGATTTTCAAGCAAAGCACAAGTTCCACAAGCTCTTATAGACCATAGAAAATAAAGGGGGGGGCGGGGCGGGGAGAAGGTGGGAAGAACCCAGCAATTATCTAGGAAAATCAATGCTCAGAGAAGGAAGAAGACTTCACCAAACCAAAACACTGGGAAAAGTAAGGGAATCAGAAGCTATGATTCTTTTTTAGACATCCGGGTAACTTCAGGCCAAACACAGGCTCCTTAACTGAACACTACAGGTTACCAGCAAAACTGACACGATTCTTCAGCCTGGGGATGTGTGACCAGCTTCTTTAACTGTTAAGTCCATTTACGCCATAGGGACTGACCATATAAGCACAAAGCATCATTATGAAATTACCAAGCATTCACTGGAGGCCTCATTAGTGAAATACCTCACACAGGAGCTTATTCTACGTTCCTAAACACTGGTCCGGGAACCAACCCAGACACCCTCACTTCTCCACTGAGCATGGTGGTGGTGCCTCGATTTTCCTACTTATCTAACAAGAACAGTACTGAGAATTGAGAGTGGCTTATACATCACTTGGAAAAATAACTGGCTAGCCATTAACATTATTTCATAATACTATAAAGCCAGAAATGGGGTCTGGGCCATAACACGACGTAACAAACTTACAGCTAACAGAATCAGTGATGAATCTATAATCTTACTAGACAAAGTATCAGGATGTGTTGAGACTTATTTGTATCTGTTCAGAGTAATTTCCCTTTGTAAAACCTATTCAAAATCTTCAATGCCCCACGCTTCTTCCCCTATTTCCCAGACTTTTATTTCTGAACACTGGTGATATTCCCAACAAGTTCCAGGATTCCTCTAGCAGCTGTCTTGGAGCTAAGGTCCAGTAAGATCAGTTAACTCAGGATGCCAGGCAGAGGACAGTGAATGCATACAGAGACAGGGGAAAGCCCATACCAAAAACAGTCGTCAGAATCTTACACTGTCCACAGGAAAGAATAAAAGTGTTCATCCCCAATCAAAATCGTCACTTTACTTAGTTGGTAGCCTACATTTTACCTGCTACTTCCTGTCTCAATTCCTGCACATAATCAAGGTGGCACAGATCCCTCAATGAGAAACCAGGATTTGTGAAAAAAGGCCTCTCCCAGTGAGGCAGAGCAAAGTCTCACTAAACTGGTAGAGAGCAAATGCAGGACATTCTGGAAGGTGGGTTTTAAGTGCAAGGTGCCAACTTGTAAACAGTGATTACATTAATTAGCACAGGACTTTACATTTAGCAGTTTCAAACTAAGTTTATAAACTAAGAATGTAACAAGTCTGACAATGGTGGGTATCACATCAGCACCAGGAATAATAACACAAGGTCTTACAGGTCTAGGGGAGGAAAACATCCTAAGTTCATGTGGCACTACTAACATGCCAAGAGCTTCGATTTCAATAGTAAACACACCATTCACACCGGGGAGCAGCATTTCTAACACCCAGGTCCTCACAGGCAGGCAAATCACTGTTAAATGCTCACTGAAAAGGGTGTTACTTCCCTTGGAAGTCCAGGTTAACAAGCTATGGGCACCCTGGTGAGAACAGTAAATTAGATTCTAATGTTTAAAAAGTTTCAACCTTTCTCTTGTATCATTTAATTATGGTATTCCCCCCAATATTCAAACATATTACCTCCAAACTACACTTCTAGTGTCTTATCTGTAGTTAATGTAACAATCATTTCCAACTCTAAAAAAAACAACTACTTTATGTGTATGTGCACACATATCCCATCAATTAATGGGTTAAGTGTGTCAGCGTCTACTACAATTGCCACTGTACTTTGTTACACATAATTCTCAAAATAAACACACACTTAAATCTGAAGTTATTCTTTATCTCTTTTTCTCTCTACGAATTAGTTCTTAATTTCTCCTTTATACCAAAAGGCCCCATTTTTCTTTTTAAGTGGCAATTACAACTAAATTAATGTGCTGACAGTCTGTGTATACAATTTAAACAAGCAATTTTTCCAAATATTTTAAATTTCTACAAATATTTTTAATAAAATGTTTTCAAAATGTGTTTCAAAGAAGGAGACAATTTCAGGTGTGGTAGACCTTATGTACTCAGGCTTTCTTGCTTGTCTATTACCTGCAAGTGGTGCTGAAGTTAAATCCCCTCAACACTGTCAAGTTTCATTTCAATATAAATAATATTAGAACTTCTCCTGCACTCTAATTAAAGGAGAAAAAAAAGTTAAGGAAAGAAAATTTGTATTACTTTTAAAATCAATGACTTCCAGAACTGGCAAGTCCAATAACGATGAGAAATTCACAATCGAAGTAATCCTGTTTCCTACACAGGAACTTTAAGACTTGGTTAGTTTCAATAGAGTAGCTTCTACTAAGGGAGTTTTTCAACAAAGGTTAAGATAAAGGAATTTTGATTTAAAATTCCATTAAAGAGTGCCCATTATCTCTTTTAGTTAATTGAGCTATTTATTGTACAATGAACCCTTAGCTTATATACTGTAAATTCTAGCCTTCACACCCAATTTGTGCTGCTCTTCCTTTGGTGTCAGAACCAGGAAACCTTTGAAACAACAAAGTACACGCTTCCAAAGTGCATACAACAAGCTTTCCTTTAACGGGAAAATGGCTATTGCCACTACAGCTATCACAACACTTCATCTTATTTATAATAGGCCAAATGAAAGCACCTTCACAAACTTCATATCCAACATATACTCAAATGAACTCTCTTCAAACAACTGCTTTTAAGAACTTGTAATTGTCTAACAACAGATCCACATTATCTGTTTAATAAATACTAAACAGCATTTTCAAATTAACCAACTTGCCTCATTTTCATTCATCAAAATGCTACTAAGTAGCAATTATCAATGGCAAATTCAACTTAAAAGCACCAACTGATTAACTATGTATCAAATACATCCTTTGGTTTCTTATCAATTTATCTTGACATATGCAAGATGCTTGCAACAGCATTTTAAAAGTATCTTTAAATATCAACCCCCCCCCCCATTGTCAATCTTGGGCAGCAAGAACAAGAGCAGAAAAAGGAGACAATTTTCTCATCAGAGCTTCATTGCAAGGTGCTGGGGATCAAACCCAGGGTGTTGTGCATGTAAGGCAAGCTCTCTACCGCCACCAAGTCACCACTCTCAACCCCATCAGTCTCATCAGATCTTTAAGGCTTCAGGAGTTTTGCAACTTTTGAGATTGAGATTAGAGCTCTACATACAAGAGGACAGAATACAATTGACTACAATTCCATTAAAAAAAAAACCTTACATTTTCTCTTAAACCTAAGTCATTTTTTTGTTAAGTGTTCAGAACCAGCTCTAACCGGTTCCTTGAGGAATGTGGCTAGGCTGAAAAGTGTTGGCTTTGGAAGGAGGAGGAAGTCTCTGACTTCCCTACTGCTGCAGTTCCCAACCTCCAAAATGAATATACCCACCGGTGTGAATTGACAATGTAGTCCAAAGAGCAAGGCAGGAAACGGAGTCCAGATCCTCAAAATGGCAGTACAGGGCATAACCACTAGGCCACCTATCAGTTCAGTACCAAAAGTACAACCCTGTGCATCATGGTGCAAAAGCTGGGGCCTAGGTTTCGCATTGTGCATCTCACACCTATGGAAATAACAAGAGGAGTAAAATCTACAGAAATCAGCACACCCTAAGAAAGTGGGTGCTCACAGAAGACCGGTGTCAACACTTGCAAAGGTGGTTGGCTACCGATATATCACATGGCAACTACAAGACCAAAGTTGGGAGGAAATAGAAATTTGTACAATCAACTTTGTTGATTCATCAATGAAGAACTCAACAAGGGCTTGACGTTTACCAACAAAGCTTTGCAAATCATGACACCCATCTCTCATGCTTATGAAAATTACCACCCCACAGAAGTCTAACACCCTTCAATCATGATTTGACCCTTTCAAAGAGCTGGAAAGATTTGGACCAATGAGCAACACCCCAAACCTGTTACTCTTCAGATTTTAAACTCTTTACCACCTGACCTTGGAGAGACATGTTGACACACTCAAAGCTTAAAGTGAAAGAATTCCAGAGAAAGGGAACCTCTGACCCAAGGATGTGCCAAGGTCTTCAAGAACAAATGTGGCTTGTCTGAGGGTCAATGGTTTTGTAAAAGTAAAAAGGAGGAAACTTTCAAAAAGTGCAGAATGGATTTCTTAGAAGAAATAAAATCACTGCTCTTGACTCAATCCTTCGCCATGTTGCTGTCAGCTCACCAACTAGGAGTGCAAGTGTGTGTGTCTGGCTGGGCCCATTTTCCCATGGTCTGTAGAAGGCGCTGTGAAGCACATCCTGTTCTAGCTCAGGGGCCCTTCCCCCCTCTGCAGCCTTACCCAGTGCAAAGAATGCGCCCCCTACTGACTCCAACAGTCATTGCCTTTAGCCGACTTGGCTGCAGTGCATTTTGGGTGGGGGCTGGTATTTTCTTCATGGCCATAAACCAGAAGCAACAATGCAGGTTTATAAAGAAACTATCAAGCTATTTAAGATCTATCTATCTACATCTAAATATGTATTCTTCCTGCGTTTTAAAGGATCAAGACAGACACAAGCAGCATCAGGAATAGAAACTGGGCGTGTGGGGATGGCCAGCATTAAAATGGCTAACACAGGAAACAGTCTGGGTTCTTTTTCCCTCCTAAGCCTTTGTCTGTGAAATGGGGTTATGGCAAGACCCGTGCAGAGGAACTGGTGAATGCTGGAGCACTGAGACTCAATGTGGGATGTGTGTGGCTAAAAAGGATATTAGACTTCAGTTCAGAGCTGGGTCTTGGACAGAAGAGGAAGAGAAGCGATCGCGCCTTTTCCAGCAGTCAGGCATCCAGGTTGGGGGGGGAGGGGAAGGCAGGCAGACAGCCCAGAGGAAAGAAGAGGTTGAGTAAGAGGCTGCTTGGAGAACTACTCTCATTCATTGCATTTTTTTAAAAAAATCGTCTTTTTGCAGTTTTCTGGATTTCCGTTTTCTGTGGTCTTACTGCAAAGTTGGGGCCCAGGAAGCTCGTAAGGGAGGTCGTGCAGCCCAGGCAGCTGGGACTGAGGGGAGAGTAAGGTGGGGGCCTCAGGTTGGGGTGGGAAGGAAGCTGGAACGCGGGGAAGACAGGGTTGCACGGGGAGGTAAAGACTTTCACTCGGTGCCATGCCTGCTCCCCGCCCCCCGCCCCCTCCCCCGCCCCGGCGCAGGGTGGGTAGAGCGGGCACCAGGCCCCTGCCCGGCCTTGGGGTGTACGCGGGGAGCAGGTTTGGGGGGAGGGGGCGTCAGAGACCAGTACCGGGGATGGGAGAAACGGGGTCCTGGCTGGGGGCGGGGTGTGGAGGATGCCACGAGCTGCCACAGCCCGGGGCGGCGGGGCTGGCGGAGAGGGTCCGGGCTGCAGGGGGAGGCGCCTGGCCCCCGGAGCGGAGCGGGGTAGCGGTCCGACGGGCGCGGGGC
>NW_012267291.1:5701751-5702159 GCF_000151885.1 Dipodomys ordii | reverse complement strand
CCCCTCAGCAGACAATACAAGCGCCTCGGAGCGAGTCCCCGAACCTGCCCTAGCCAAAATGGCGGCCGAGAAAGAGCGGAAGTGACGTAAGTGCTCATTAGCATAAGAGGACTTATTGTCCAGTTGAGGTGGGGGGGCCGTGGGGACGGCACCCCTTCCCCCCAGCCCCCCGAGACCCCTCTCCTGCCCACACCCGCGCTGGCCCCCAACTTTTCCAGAGGGGGGGTTGCCCCCAGTCCCCCCACCCGCGCCCGGGGGAGATTATATAATCCCCAGCGAGGGGGAGCTCTCGCGAGAACCACCACTTGCCATTGACCCGCTAGGAGGCGCCGTGGATAATGGCCGCAGTGCGCTCCCGGGCCCGAGAGCGCGGCGGGCGCCTTCTCCCGGCCGCAGCGCCCGCGGCGG
>NW_012267291.1:5681369-5689260 GCF_000151885.1 Dipodomys ordii | reverse complement strand
GTAGAGCACTAGCCTTGAGCTGAAGAGCTGAGGGACAGCGCCCAGGCCCAGAGTTCAGGCCCCACGACCGGACCCAAAAAATAAAAATAAATAAAATTTCTAAGTCACTCAGGCTTGGGTTTAAATGAAAATTGCTGGCCATATCAATGATACCTAAAGTTACTAATGAGGAAGGGTGACTAAAAGATTCGTTCCAGCACTCTCTAGTTTTAAATAGCAGGTCTTGATACAGACAGCTGTTAAAAGAGTAATCTGATCTTCCAACTTTAGCCCATGACCTGGGGAGCCAGTGACATCCTATGTTTCAGTCTGTCTTTGAAGGGGGCACGAGGAGGGGTAGGGAGGTAACAAACAGGCTAAGCTGGGAATGAGTTTAGAGAGATTCCAATGTTTGTTGGCAGTAATGGAGTTTTGAACTCAGGACCTTAACCACTTGAGCTATAATACTTCCAGTGGAACTGACATGAACTTAAGAGAATCTTTTTTTTTTTTTGTGGTCAGATCGTGGGGCCTGAACTCTGGGCCTGGGTGCTGTCCCTCAGCTCTTCAGCTTAAGGCTAGTGCTCTATCACTTGAGCCACAGCGCCACTTCCATTTTTTTTTCTTTTTGCTTATGTGGTGCTGAGGAATCGAACCCAGGGCCTCATGCATGCAAGGCAAGCACTTTCCCACTGAGCCATCTTCCCAGCCCCATTAAGAGAATCTTCTATAGGAATGAAAAGGGTGATAAAAAGGTATTAACTATTGGAACATATCTCACCTTCCCATAACCACTGGAAATAGGTGAGGTAGATGGAGTATGACATTCCCTTGTGAGGATGAGGGGGATTCCCTTCCCCCACAAAGTGAGGGACACAGGCCAGCTCATGCCTTTGTGTTCTTAAACATTGCTCTAACTAGGATGCCCCGCAGGAAGCTGGCCTGGCCTTCTGAAAAAGGCCCCAGGTGACAGGAACACAAGCAGAGGCGACCAGGGACCTGCCCACTCAGCTGACCCTCAGGCTCTGGAGGCTGTGTGATGAGGCCCACGTGAGCTGGTGAAAATGCCACTAGCAAATCCACAGAGTTGCAATAAGCTGTTGTGTCCCTCAGCCTGGGACGGTTTGTTAGGCAGTACCAAAACACCAGAGCAGCAGGTTTCACTTCCAATTTGAGATTAGGAAAGTAAACTTTAGAATGGTAAAATATACAAAATAACAGTTCATTAAATGACAAAACTTTAATTCAGGCCTGCCTTGACTCCAATTCCCCTCTACTCTATGCTTCTCAATATAAGCTGAAATCGTAGTGTCATTTGATAAAAATATTAACATATGGGTGAAAATCTTACTTATTTTGTCCAAAATTATAGATGAATGGTTTGCTGCAAAAAGTTGAACGTCTAGTAGAATAATATAGGCAGAACCAGGTAAGTTGGACCAAAGGCTCAAAGATCTGTGTTGACAAACATCCAAAATAAAATATTTGGGGCAAATATTTTACACACACACACACACACACACACACACACACACACACACACACCCTATAAATTTTCACCTACAGTTACAACCCAATCGAACATCCAAAATAAAATATTTGGGGCAAATATTTTACACACACACCCTATAAATTTTCACCTACAGTTACAACCCAATCCTACAATCCTACAAAAGTGATATGGTTGTTGAATCCAAATCCCCACGACAGTAACAAAATCACAGCACATGTCTATGTACCTGATTATTTTTCTTTTCAAATCCCAGCCATATACACCTCCATCTCCTCTGTATCGAGTTCCAGAGACAATATCAAAATCACCTTCTTTTTGCTTTCTGTAGGGAAAAAACAATTGTCAACTAGAAAAAGCTTTTGAGTTAACAGGCATCTTCATAATCTACACAAACAGAACCATGAGGAAACTGAGAAAAGACATAATGCCAAGGAAACAGAACTTACTTAAGTTTTAAAGCAAGGCTTTCAAAACTGTTTTTTCTTTCTCTCTCTCTCTTTTTTTTTTGATCATGGGGCTTGAACTCTGGGGCTGGGTGCCGTCCCTGAGCTCTACCACTTGAGCTACAGCGCTACTTCTGGTTTTCTGGTGGTTAATTGGAGATCAGAGTCTCATGGACTTTCCTGCCCTGGCTGGCTTCAAACTGTGAAGATCAGCCTCCTGTGTATCTGGGATTATAGGTGTAAGCCACTGGTACCAAATTCTTTTTTTAGTGGTGATACTGGGATTTGAACTCAGGAACTTTCATTTGCTAGGTAGGAATACTACTGTTTGAGCCACACCTCCAGTTCTAATTTTTTTTTTTTTTGGTAGGTCGTAGGGCTTGAACTCTGGGCTTGGGCGCTGTCCTGGAGCTCTTCAGCTCACAGCGAGTGCTCTACCCCTTGAGCCACAGTGCCACTTCCAGTTTTCTAGTGGTTTATTGGAGATAAGAGTCTCATGGACTTTCCTGCCCAGGCTGGCTTTGAACTGTGATCCTCAGATCACAGTAGCTAGGATGACAGGTGTGAGCCACTGGCACCCGGCTTCCAATTGTTTTAATATCTGCAAAAAAGTTTAGACTAAATATAGACCTGTGGTTGTTTTCATGGTAAACTCACTTCCTTCCAACATAACAAATAATGCAACAAACATTCTTAAAAATATCACCATAGGTCTGGGAATGTGGCTTAGTGGTAGAGTGCTTGCCTACCATGCATAAAGCCCTGGGTTTGATTCCTCAGCACCACATAAATAGAAAAGGCTAGAAATGATGCTGTTGCTCAAGTGGTAGAGTGAGCAAAAGAAGGCCAGACTTTGAGTTCAGCTCCAGGACTGGCAAAAAATAAAAAATAAAAAAATTCACCATAGTTCTCAGATTCTCCCAAATGGAATACAGTGGAATGGTCAAAACAAAGCTGAGTAACTTTAACATACTGCTAGAAACTTTTCCAAAATGGTTCTACACCTTAACCCTTCAGCTCTGGGTGTGTCCTTCTTAATACCTTTTCCAATACTGGGTATTACTGCTCTAAATGTCTTATTTTTGACCAACTACTAAGTAATAATTGTCTTAATTTGTATTCCTTGGTTGTACACAGGAAATTATGTTTGCTAGCCACTCGAATTTCTTCTATCCACTTAGCTTGTATCTCTTTTGATGTGGTCCTTTATGGGCCACAGGAGCACCTGAATATTGGAGATACAGAGCAGTGAAGGTGTCCTGAAGCAGAGGCCAACGGATGAGCAGCAGTTAGCCTCAATCAAGGAGCAGGGCAGGAGTGTTTCAGGCAAAGATCTCTAAGCCCTGTGAGAACTGAGAGTCAATGTATGCAGGCACACACTGGAGGCTGGGAAAGCAAAGGGCAGGGTCCCAATTCCAGGCCACACAGGGAGCCAGGGGACAGTTGCAGAAGGTTTGAGGGACAAAGGGGTTTGGGTTTTCCCAAGTAGGAGAGCTCCTTGAAGGAAGGTGACAGGATCTCAGTGTCTTCATATTAGTTAGCTTACACTCACAACAGTTTCAAATGCTCATTAGCAATGTTTCTCTTGGGATTCCTAGGAATTTAACTGTTACCACCTAGGAAGGAAAAAAAAATTTATATACTTTTCCAGTATCTCTTAAAATCCTTATCTTACTGCACTAGTTGAATTTCTCTGCTTAACAACAGCTGGCTTACCCATCTATGAACTTACTGGAAATGATTCAGTATTTTCACATTTGGCACAATGTTTGCATTAAGATTAGGTCTTCTTGGTTTGTGTCTGTCTGTCTGTTGTCTCCCCACCTTTCCCCCTATTCCCCTTTGCCATCCTGGGGCTTGAACTCAAGACCTAAGCACTGTCTCTGGGCTTTTTTTTTTTTTTTTTTTTCCCATCCATGGTGCCTGAACTCTGGGCCTGGGCACTGTCCCTCAGCTCTTCAGCTCAAGGTGAGTGCTCTACCACTTGAACTACAGCACCACTTCCAGTTTTTTCTGCTTATTATTGGAGATATGAGTCTCATGGACTTTCCTGCCCAGGCTGGCTTTGAACCTGGATCCTCAGATGTCAGCCTCCTGAGTAGCTAGGATTACAGGCGTGAGCCACCGGTACCTGGCAAGTCTAAAACCTTCTCTAACCATTGGCCTAGAGAAAAATTCTTACAGGTGACGACCATGCCACATTTGTCTCAAACAAGGAGGGAGTCTCAGCATCTCCAAGAGGACTGTCATACCATTAGGACTTACTTCAACATAACCAAATCATTGGCTACATTACTTTTACTGTGTATAAATATCCTCAGCATTTCCATGTAAACTTGAACAGGGAGAAACTCTTTCAAACCTGGAACAGCAGAACTGACAGTGGATGATGAAGCAATAATGTATACTTGGTGGCCAGAGGGGGTCAGTAGTAATGGTGGAGTAATAGTGGAGTTGGTTTCCATGAAGACTTGTACAGAGACAGGCACAGCCTAAGGCATCTGCAGGTCCCCAGAGATCAGAATCACCTTTAAGTAAGACAGAGGAGCTGGGATGTTCTTTTATTTATTTAAATCAGTGGGTAAGGAGGCAGCAATTCTTACTTAAGGAGGCAGTTCTCTTTGAAGTTAGGACCCTAAGGGTGTGAGCTGGAACCCAGGCTTTTCTCCAGGCTTCCTGTAAGGCTTGTGGTTGTTCAGAACACACAGCACATTCACATATATAAAGAAAATAGGAAAAAATTTTCAACTTTTCTGCAGACAATGCCCTAAGTATTTATATAATACGCTGCAGGAAGTTGCTATATACTCTTCTTCTGCTGTTCCAGATGAGCGGAGGGTCCTAGTGCTCAAGTGAACAATACTCTATAAACTAGGTCCTGCATTTAAACTTTGGAGAAAAAGTACAATATTCCTTTGAGAAGATATTAGGATGCACTACCATCTAATAGGGAATTTCAGTCCACCTTTTCTAGCATTCTAGAACAAAAGAAGGGTGGGATGAAGCTTTTTTTTTTTTGTTTTTTTTTTTTGTGGGTCGGTCATGGGACTTGAACTCTGGGCCTGGGCGCTGTCCCTCAGCTCTTCAGCTCAAAGCCAGTGCTCTACCACTTGAGCCACGAACTGAGCTTCCAGTTTTCTTGGTGATTAATTGGAGATAAGAGCCTCACAAACTTTACTGGCTTTGAACTATGATCCTCAGATCTCAGCCTCCTGAATAGCTAGGATTACAGGCGTAAGCCACCACGTATAGCTGAAAAGTTTTTTTTTTTTTTTTGGTCTTGGGGCTTGAACTCCTGGCCTTGGCCCTGTCCCTGAGTTTTTTTTTGCTCAAGGCTAGTGCTCTAGCACTTCGAGCCATAGCTCCACTTCCAGTTTTCTGGAGGTTAATTGGAGATAAGAGTCATTAGCTGGGCACTGGTGGCTCATGCCTATAAGCCTAGCTACTCAGGAGGCTGAGGTCTGAGGATTGTGGTTCAAAGCCAGCCGGGCAGGAAAGTCTGTGAGACTCTTATCTCCAGTAAACCACGCAGAAAACCGGAAGTGGAGCTGTGGCTTAAGTGGTAGAGTGCTAGCCTTGAGCTTAAGAGCTCAAAGACAGCAACTAAGCCCAGAGTTCAAGCCCCATGACCTACCTGAATAAAAAAAATCTCACCAACTTTTTAGCCTCGGCTCAAACTGTGATACTTAGTTCTCAACCTCCTGAGTAGCTATGATTACAGGATGAGCCACCAAGGCCCAGCGAAAAGTATTTCTTGGTTTTTTTTTTTTTTGGTCTGATTGTGGGGCCTGAACTCTGGGCCTGGGCACTGTCCCTCAGCTCTTCAGCTCAAGACTAGCGCTCTACCACTTGAGCCACAGCGCCACTTCCGGCTCTTTTGTTTTGCTTATGTGGTGCTGAGGAATCAAACCCAGGGCCTCAGGCATGCAAGGCAAGCTCTCTGCCACTGAGCCACCTTCCCAGCCCGCAAAAAGTATTTTACAACAGCCATTATAATTCAAGAATCAGATAAGAAGTTACAAACTGTAGAAACTTTCACTGTACCTGAAGCTGCCAGTTAAATCAGATGCTCCTGGTCTCAGCAAAATCTGAGTTATAAAATTGGCCCCACGGCTGCCAAATAAAACAGATTTTTTTTGTTGTTAAATACAATTTAGAAACAAGAGAAATAAATCCAAGAGCAGATTGTAAAAAATGCTACACTAATTTCACAAATGCTCAACTAATTTCACAAAAATGTTAATTCTCCACAACAAAGCGATTTTTACTTAGTAAATGAGATGTGATATTCATTTTTCAGAGAAGAGCAACTTTCGTCTTTGGAAGTGCAATTTACAAGAGAATAATACAGTAACCATCTTTCCAAGCTTTCCCCAGTGACAAACACAGCTAGCAGAACAAATATCAAGGGTTTGATAGAGAACTTTGCAGGGACTCCACTGGGCTCCCCCTCACTGGAGAAGGAGCGCCGCTGGGAGAGCCTTGGTATTATCAGGTGATTGCTAGAAATCAGTGACAGTTACCACTGTAACAGAACATTAGACCTATGGAGGTTTAAACTGTGTGGATATCTCACTTTTAGAGACCCACAATTAAGGGAGAGAGGAGGAAGCTCTCTGCTCTCTGGTTAAGGGCAGCAATCTCACACATCACATGGGGGCCATGTGGTCTGCAGGGCACCTCAGGCCTTTTACCTCCCAGAGACTATTGGGGAAGGAGGTTTCCATTTACATAGGACCTTTGATGGGACAAACTTTCAGTTTGTAACAACAGCTTTACAGTAACAGCTTCACACACAAATGAGTATCAATAATCTACTATCAGCACTAGTGGCCAGTAACTATTGATGTCAAGTGCCTAAGGAAAGTAATTTTTGTACCACAGCTAGTTGGAATGCTCAGTCTTAGGAAAAAGGTTTCTGGACAGCCCAGAAACAGTCTCTCTCCAAAGTCACAGACTCATAGGCAAGGACCACCTTACACAAACCACAGGGTTAGGAACCACAGCTGGAATGGTGGCTAAAACACATCTCTCTTCAGTGTATTTCCAGTAGCTATAAGAATATCAGCCAGATGCCAGGGGCTCATGCTTGTCATCCTAGAGCTTAGGAGGCTGCCATCTGGAAGACTGTGGTACAAAGCCACTGGGCAGAAACGCTCCCTAGAACCTATCTCCAAAATAACCTGTAAGAAGTCACTCTGGAGGCAGAGTCCAAGCGGTAAGGCTGAGTAAGCAGTGAGGCCCAGGTACCACAGCCAACAACAACAAGAGGGCATGTCCAGGGATATTTGTACTACTACACCTCCCAGAGCATAGTTTTAAGCTGAGGAGTGTCTATAAAGGCACATGTGTATATCTTTGTACTTCTATGCAAAATAATGATTTTTCTTGATATGTGTGTGGTGGGGGGGCTTGAACTCCAGGCCTGGATGCTCTATGTCCCTTAGCTTTTTTGCTCACGGTAGTGCTCTAACACTTGAACCACAGCTCCACTTGAGGCTTTTTTTTTTTTTTTTGGTCGGACATGGGGCCTGAACTCTGAGCTTGAGCGCTGTCCCTCAGCTCTTCAGCTCAAGACTAACACTCTACCACGGGAGCCATAGCGCCACTTCCAGCTTTTTCTGCTTACGTGGTGCTGAGGAATTCGAACCCAGGGCCTCAAGCATGCAAGGCAAGCACTCTACCATTGAGCCACCTTCCCAGCCCCTTATATGGAGATACAAGTCTCACAGTTTGCTGCCTGGGCTGGTTTTGAACCCTTCAGACCTCAGCCTCCTGAGTAGCTAGGATTACAAGTGTAAGCTACTGACACCTGAACATTTTTATTTATTTTTTATTTTTTTTGGGTCCGGTCGTGGGGCTTGAACTCTGGGCCTGGGCACTGTCCCTCAGCTCTTCAGCTCAAGGCTGGCGCTCTACCACTTGAGCCACAGCGCCACTTCCGGCTTTTTTTTTT
>NW_012267291.1:5672596-5681319 GCF_000151885.1 Dipodomys ordii | reverse complement strand
CTCAGGCTGGCCCTGGCTCTGGAGGCCTGGGGGTGGAAAGGACGCGGCCCGCGGGGCCGGCGGGTCCCCGGAGCCGCGCCGACGGTCGACGTGGAGACTTGGAGCCGCCTCCGGAGCGGAGCGCGCCCCCGGCTGAACGCGGGAAGGCCGTGAATGCCAAGCCCCGCTTCTCCACACGCGGCGGTTTAAGTTAGTTCCACACGCTCCTAAAAGAATCTCCTCACGGTGGCAGGAACTGGGGCTCAGACGTGAAAGTTTAGCCGGCTTTCACCCCGCGCAGCTTTCCATCAGTTGTTGCAATTGCGAGACAACGTATCTTCGAGGTATCTTTTCTTTTCTTTTCTGCCGGGCATGGGGCTTGAACTCAGATACAGTGTGTCTTTAAGAGCCACGTGGGCATGTCGATGGAAACGTGTGGAAGAAGGGTTTAAAAGGCCGGAGTGGAGGTGGGGGCAAAGCATTAGGTCCGGAGGGTGAGATGAAGGCTCTAACTACTTCTGTGGGAGACAGGCCGAAGCTAGTCTAATGAGCAAACGAAGCTGCTCTCTAGCGTTGCAGAGAGAGGCTTGGCTTCTGAACCGTGACAATATGAACACGAAGGAAGATCACCTGGAATTCATCCGTGGCTTCATTTATGATTCAGATGTAGATACAGTCTTTACGTCACCAGATTTACTATGAAAAATGCATCAAGACATTCCAGATTCTTTTTAAAATGACTTCCACATGGTAAGATAGTGTAACAATTGCATAAATAACTCGAAAGACTAAAAAGAAATTTTACTCTAGTGGGGTACAGGAAGACAATGCAATCTCTACTTGGGTTCTTTGGGGTGATTAATTTCTGTTCCATGTGGCTGGACACTTAGAACACTGGGTTTTAAAAAAGTAGATTCTCAACACCAAAACAAATTGAGAACACTGTCATCCTATACTGTTGAAATAGAATTAAGCACTGATGAATGTTCTAGTTGCCGCGAAGACAAGTCACTTCCCTGAGGAAAGTTGGTCTTTGCTGGGCTTGTCAGATCTGTTCTTAGTGAAAGGCAACTAGATTAGTACTGGTCCCAGTGGACTGTGTAGTCTGGGTTCACCACTGGGGGGAGGGGGTTTCTTTATTCAGTATGACACTAAAGGTTTTAGTCCCTCCCCCCCTTTTTTTTTTCTGTTGTTGCTGGTCCTTGGGCTTGAACTCAGGGCCTGGGCACTGTCCTTGAGTATTTTTGCTAAGGGCTAGAGCTTACCACTTAAGCCACAGTTCTGCTTTATGGTGATTAACTGGAGATAAAAATCTCTTGGGCTTTTCTGCCGTGGCTTCAAGCCATGACCCTCAGAATCTCAGCCTCCTGAGTAGCTAGGACTACAGGCCTGGGCCATTGGCATTTGGCTAGGTTTTATTTCTAATAGACACAGGCCTGGAGTTTAATCAGTTTCCTGGTACATTCAGCAGCCTGGCATTGAATAAACGTAAGTATTTTTCACTAGATATTAGGTAACTTTAACCTGATTTTGTTTTTTGTTTTTAATCTACAAGGAAACTCAGTAGATCTTATCCTTTATTTTAACTTGCAGAACATTTTCCTGGATGAAGGAAAAAAATCTTCGTATAAGATTCTTGCTCCAGGGGCTGGGAATGTGACTTAGTGGTAGAGTGCTTGCTTAGCATGTATGAAGCCCTGGGTTCAATTCCTTAGCACCACATAAACAGAAAAAGCCGGAAATGGCACTGTAGCTCAAGTGGTTGAGTGCTAGCCTTGAGCAAAAAGCAGCTCAGAGACAGTGCCCAGGCTCGGAGTTCAAGCCTCAGGACTGGCAAAAATAAAATAATTAAAAATTCTTGCTCCCTTAGCAAAGGCTCAAGCTTTGTTGATGAAGGTTGTGAAATATAAAAAAGTATTTTAAGATAAAGCAAAGTAAAATGCGTTTTCTTATTGATTGAAGTTTTTGCTCAAAACAAAGACAAAAAACTCAAAAACCCAAACTTCTGAAAAAAGGGATGTGAGGCCGGGCACCAGAGGCTCACACGTGTAATCCTAGCTACTCCGGAGGCTGAGATCTGAGGATCCTGGTTTCAAGCCTGTCTAGGTAGGAAAGTCCTTGAGACTATTATCTCCAATTAACCATCAGAAAACCGGAACTGGTGCTGTGGCTCAAGCGGTAAGAGCGCTCCCCTTGAGCTGAAAAGTGCAGGGATAGCGCCCAAGCCCAGAAGTTCAAGCCCCATAACACCCCCCCCCCAAAAAGCTATGTGAACAACTGCCCAGCAGTTCACAATTCACATCATACATTTAAATACACACTGAAGTATATGAATTCCTGTAAAACCCTACTCTAAGTTGCTGTAAATGTAGTTTTATTGGCTTAACAAATTGGATACATTTATAGGAAAAGATAGACACCTGTATTTCTTTCTTAACTATGCAGAAACCCTATGTGTTTTGAAGATATAATTAATCTTTCTTTCCGAACACATATTAGGAACTGATATGATTATAGTTTTGTAATGAGTATCTCAGTCTTTGCCATATAAAAACTCTGCATCCACCTATTCTAATGAAAGCAGCAACATTTTATGCCATGTGCATTTATAACTTAATATAGCAAAATGTAAATAAAAATCAAGAACATCAGTCATTAAATCAGTAACTTTTAATTTGGAGTACAAAATGGGAATTTTTCTAGAGAAAATATTTGTATGTAATATGCCTTACCTTATGATCATGCTCTAAGAGTACATTTTTAATCAGTAACCAGGCTTCTTGTATTTTTACATTGAAATGAACATGGTAAGAATAAATGAGTAACTTTCTTTCATGTAGTAGCAAAAAGAGTCAATAATCCTTTCAAGAAAGAGACTATTTCATTTCCTCCCAACTTGGATTCACCATATACTCGATCCACAAATGATATTGGAACCTGAGTAAAAAAGATAATTAAAGTTAGTCTTTACAAACATGAAGTGCAACACTAACACAAGAGAAAAAGGTCAGCTCTTTAGGTTCACAAAGCAACTGTCCATCCTTAAACATTTTGTCATCTAAGAACAGGTGATCAGAATGCAGTCTACAACAATCTGAAAAATGTCAGCCCTGTATATTATGCTGGTTTACTCAAGTTGCAGGTTGCATCTTGAAGAACAAACATACTTTCAGAATGTAGAATGACCTTTCACTTAGTTTTTCAGTTTGTGATGTTACTGCTGTTGCAGCATTTTCTTAAAAAACCTTCTACAAGGAAGTGGCATGCTAGGTGGAAATTGTTGTAAATAAGAGCTGGTAAGCAAGACTTCCCTAAGAGCTCACTAACCAGCAGAAAATATAATCTCAGCCCTCTGCTGTGTAATTTCTGGCCATTTCCATTTGTCACGGGAAATGGCACATGGGATCCACTGATCCATTCAATAGTTGTTGGCTACAAGAGGAAAAGCATCCAAGGGACGCACACCATAATGCTGACTGGTCTGAAGAAAAGTGCAGGGTGGAGGAGACACTAGTAACTTCATTATTTAAAAGGTAAAGCTGCACTTGGGCAGTGGCTCCCACCTACTCTGGAGGTGGAGAAATGGAGGACCGTGGTTTGAGGGCAGCCTTGCCAAACCAATTAGCCAGGTACGGTGGCAGGACCTGCAACCTCAGCTATGCAGGAAGCATGGACAGGACTACTAAAAAAGGGTGGGGGCTGGGAGGTGTGACTCAAGTAGCACAGTGCCTACCTTGCAGTTCTGAGGTCCTGAGTTCCAACCCCCAAGAAGAGTGATAAGTGACAAAGTGAGGTGGGATAGGGTACATCACATGCATGCCTGTGTATGTCACAGTGACACTGTTCCTGAACAAATATGCTAGTAAGTCTTAAAATTTTAAAGAAGACTTGAATGTTTACTCCTAATTGTTATGAAATGGGAGCCATGAGAAAGAACAGAAAATGACCTCAACCAATGGGATCAATTTTAATGTAAGGTTGAAGAAAGAAGCCACAGTGACTTAAGGAGAGACAGGAGGCTGAGCAGAGGTAGAGGAGCTTAAATAGGGTAATGGGTGGGGGCAAGATGCCAGGCATGGAGGGTTCAAAGGGTAGGAGGCAGGATTGCAGGTAGCTCAAGGGCTCAGAGTTTGGAGAGCTTAAGATACAGGTTTGGCTTGGGGAAACTTACTGTTAAGCAAGTCTCCTGTCCTGTCTCACAGGAACCTATTACCTGAGAGGCTGGGGGAGTGGGCTTTCATATTTAGATTAAGATTCTGAGCTGAAGCATGGGTTGGAGAGTTTCGGGAAGATTCCCTGGGGAAATGGTGGTCTGTGGGCCAACCCGTAGGAGCAATGTTGAGTTATGACAACAAAGCAGAATCCCATCACTTAACAGTGCATGAACACTGTACCCACTCACATGCCCACAGATTGGCGCTGCAGCATGAAGGTGGGTTTGTCAGGTCTGTGCCTTCCGCTTCTACAGAAACACACGTGGCTTGGCTGGCTTCTTACCTCCCCAATAGTGTAGTTCAGCTGTCTAGCCCGAACAATCATCTCCATCTGGAACACATAGCCTTTAGAAACACACTTTTCGATTAGTTTCTGTAGAACCTCTTTTCGGTATAATCTGTAAGAAATGAGAACATGTATGAATGTTTGGATGATACATGACCTCTGCAGGGAGCTCAGTGGGATTAAATCTAAAACTTTTTTGTTGGTCCTGGGGCTTGAACTCTGGGCCTGGGCGCTGTGGCTCAGCTCTTCAGCCTAAGGCAAACGCTCTACCACTTGAGCCACAGCACCACTTCCCGTTTTCTGGTAGTTTATTGGAGATATGAGTCTCATGGACTTTCCTGCCCAGGCTGGCTTTGAACCTGGATCCTCAGATGTCAGCCTCCTGAGTAGCTAGGATTACAGGCGTGAGCCACCGGTACCTGGCAAGTCTAAAACCTTCTCTAACCATTGGCCTAGAGAAAAATTCTTACAGGTGACGACCATGCCACATTTGTCTCAAACAAGGAGGGAGTCTCAGCATCTCCAAGAGGACTGTCATACCATTAGGACTTACTTCAACATAACCAAATCATTGGCTACATTACTTTTACTGTGTATAAATATCCTCAGCATTTCCATGTAAACTTGAACAGGGAGAAACTCTTTCAAACCTGGAACAGCAGAACTGACAGTGGATGATGAAGCAATAATGTATACTTGGTGGCCAGAGGGGGTCAGTAGTAATGGTGGAGTAATAGTGGAGTTGGTTTCCATGAAGACTTGTACAGAGACAGGCACAGCCTAAGGCATCTGCAGGTCCCCAGAGATCAGAATCACCTTTAAGTAAGACAGAGGAGCTGGGATGTTCTTTTATTTATTTAAATCAGTGGGTAAGGAGGCAGCAATTCTTACTTAAGGAGGCAGTTCTCTTTGAAGTTAGGACCCTAAGGGTGTGAGCTGGAACCCAGGCTTTTCTCCAGGCTTCCTGTAAGGCTTGTGGTTGTTCAGAACACACAGCACATTCACATATATAAAGAAAATAGGAAAAAATTTTCAACTTTTCTGCAGACAATGCCCTAAGTATTTATATAATACGCTGCAGGAAGTTGCTATATACTCTTCTTCTGCTGTTCCAGATGAGCGGAGGGTCCTAGTGCTCAAGTGAACAATACTCTATAAACTAGGTCCTGCATTTAAACTTTGGAGAAAAAGTACAATATTCCTTTGAGAAGATATTAGGATGCACTACCATCTAATAGGGAATTTCAGTCCACCTTTTCTAGCATTCTAGAACAAAAGAAGGGTGGGATGAAGCTTTTTTTTTTTTGTTTTTTTTTTTTGTGGGTCGGTCATGGGACTTGAACTCTGGGCCTGGGCGCTGTCCCTCAGCTCTTCAGCTCAAAGCCAGTGCTCTACCACTTGAGCCACGAACTGAGCTTCCAGTTTTCTTGGTGATTAATTGGAGATAAGAGCCTCACAAACTTTACTGGCTTTGAACTATGATCCTCAGATCTCAGCCTCCTGAATAGCTAGGATTACAGGCGTAAGCCACCACGTATAGCTGAAAAGTTTTTTTTTTTTTTTTGGTCTTGGGGCTTGAACTCCTGGCCTTGGCCCTGTCCCTGAGTTTTTTTTTGCTCAAGGCTAGTGCTCTAGCACTTCGAGCCATAGCTCCACTTCCAGTTTTCTGGAGGTTAATTGGAGATAAGAGTCATTAGCTGGGCACTGGTGGCTCATGCCTATAAGCCTAGCTACTCAGGAGGCTGAGGTCTGAGGATTGTGGTTCAAAGCCAGCCGGGCAGGAAAGTCTGTGAGACTCTTATCTCCAGTAAACCACGCAGAAAACCGGAAGTGGAGCTGTGGCTTAAGTGGTAGAGTGCTAGCCTTGAGCTTAAGAGCTCAAAGACAGCAACTAAGCCCAGAGTTCAAGCCCCATGACCTACCTGAATAAAAAAAATCTCACCAACTTTTTAGCCTCGGCTCAAACTGTGATACTTAGTTCTCAACCTCCTGAGTAGCTATGATTACAGGATGAGCCACCAAGGCCCAGCGAAAAGTATTTCTTGGTTTTTTTTTTTTTTGGTCTGATTGTGGGGCCTGAACTCTGGGCCTGGGCACTGTCCCTCAGCTCTTCAGCTCAAGACTAGCGCTCTACCACTTGAGCCACAGCGCCACTTCCGGCTCTTTTGTTTTGCTTATGTGGTGCTGAGGAATCAAACCCAGGGCCTCAGGCATGCAAGGCAAGCTCTCTGCCACTGAGCCACCTTCCCAGCCCGCAAAAAGTATTTTACAACAGCCATTATAATTCAAGAATCAGATAAGAAGTTACAAACTGTAGAAACTTTCACTGTACCTGAAGCTGCCAGTTAAATCAGATGCTCCTGGTCTCAGCAAAATCTGAGTTATAAAATTGGCCCCACGGCTGCCAAATAAAACAGATTTTTTTTGTTGTTAAATACAATTTAGAAACAAGAGAAATAAATCCAAGAGCAGATTGTAAAAAATGCTACACTAATTTCACAAATGCTCAACTAATTTCACAAAAATGTTAATTCTCCACAACAAAGCGATTTTTACTTAGTAAATGAGATGTGATATTCATTTTTCAGAGAAGAGCAACTTTCGTCTTTGGAAGTGCAATTTACAAGAGAATAATACAGTAACCATCTTTCCAAGCTTTCCCCAGTGACAAACACAGCTAGCAGAACAAATATCAAGGGTTTGATAGAGAACTTTGCAGGGACTCCACTGGGCTCCCCCTCACTGGAGAAGGAGCGCCGCTGGGAGAGCCTTGGTATTATCAGGTGATTGCTAGAAATCAGTGACAGTTACCACTGTAACAGAACATTAGACCTATGGAGGTTTAAACTGTGTGGATATCTCACTTTTAGAGACCCACAATTAAGGGAGAGAGGAGGAAGCTCTCTGCTCTCTGGTTAAGGGCAGCAATCTCACACATCACATGGGGGCCATGTGGTCTGCAGGGCACCTCAGGCCTTTTACCTCCCAGAGACTATTGGGGAAGGAGGTTTCCATTTACATAGGACCTTTGATGGGACAAACTTTCAGTTTGTAACAACAGCTTTACAGTAACAGCTTCACACACAAATGAGTATCAATAATCTACTATCAGCACTAGTGGCCAGTAACTATTGATGTCAAGTGCCTAAGGAAAGTAATTTTTGTACCACAGCTAGTTGGAATGCTCAGTCTTAGGAAAAAGGTTTCTGGACAGCCCAGAAACAGTCTCTCTCCAAAGTCACAGACTCATAGGCAAGGACCACCTTACACAAACCACAGGGTTAGGAACCACAGCTGGAATGGTGGCTAAAACACATCTCTCTTCAGTGTATTTCCAGTAGCTATAAGAATATCAGCCAGATGCCAGGGGCTCATGCTTGTCATCCTAGAGCTTAGGAGGCTGCCATCTGGAAGACTGTGGTACAAAGCCACTGGGCAGAAACGCTCCCTAGAACCTATCTCCAAAATAACCTGTAAGAAGTCACTCTGGAGGCAGAGTCCAAGCGGTAAGGCTGAGTAAGCAGTGAGGCCCAGGTACCACAGCCAACAACAACAAGAGGGCATGTCCAGGGATATTTGTACTACTACACCTCCCAGAGCATAGTTTTAAGCTGAGGAGTGTCTATAAAGGCACATGTGTATATCTTTGTACTTCTATGCAAAATAATGATTTTTCTTGATATGTGTGTGGTGGGGGGGCTTGAACTCCAGGCCTGGATGCTCTATGTCCCTTAGCTTTTTTGCTCACGGTAGTGCTCTAACACTTGAACCACAGCTCCACTTGAGGCTTTTTTTTTTTTTTTTGGTCGGACATGGGGCCTGAACTCTGAGCTTGAGCGCTGTCCCTCAGCTCTTCAGCTCAAGACTAACACTCTACCACGGGAGCCATAGCGCCACTTCCAGCTTTTTCTGCTTACGTGGTGCTGAGGAATTCGAACCCAGGGCCTCAAGCATGCAAGGCAAGCACTCTACCATTGAGCCACCTTCCCAGCCCCTTATATGGAGATACAAGTCTCACAGTTTGCTGCCTGGGCTGGTTTTGAACCCTTCAGACCTCAGCCTCCTGAGTAGCTAGGATTACAAGTGTAAGCTACTGACACCTGAACATTTTTATTTATTTTTTATTTTTTTTGGGTCCGGTCGTGGGGCTTGAACTCTGGGCCTGGGCACTGTCCCTCAGCTCTTCAGCTCAAGGCTGGCGCTCTACCACTTGAGCCACAGCGCCACTTCCGGCTTTTTTTTTT
>NW_012267291.1:5654424-5664111 GCF_000151885.1 Dipodomys ordii | reverse complement strand
AAAAAAGCCGGAAGTGGCACTGTGGCTCAAGTAGTAGAGCACTAGGCTTAAGCTGAAGAGCTGAGGGACAGTGCCAGAGTTCAGGCCCCACGACCGGACCCCAAAAAAAAAAATTTAAAAAAAAAATTAAAAAAAGAAAAAAATTAACCTTTTAAGTGGATAAAATCTCATCTCCTCCCTGTCCCTTCCACTGTGGGTCTACCCTGTCTGTAGGGTGGCAGCAAATCTAGCCCTTTCTCACCTCGTAGCAGCCACACACTTCCCCTAGGCTTCTCTACAGTTGCTTCACTGGTGCAGCCAGAGTCCCCGTATTAAATTCCCTATACTGAAAAGACTTAAAGGGTAGTTTCTGTTTTCCTGAGTGGGCCACCCTATATGCAGGCCACCCAGGTTCAGTTAAATGTCATTAAGAACATTAAAAACCATCACAGAAGGTTGTGTTTGGCCCTGTTCCAAACCAGGAAAAGATGTAATGGGAAATTTTACTAAGGAGTTAGACATTTTACTTACCTAGTCCCAACTTTTTCTCTCGTGGTCTTAAAAGCTGTAGGAATAAGAAATATTTTAATACAAATAAAAATCTTTCAAATTTTACTCTTCTAATAGAAATATATCTGTCACCTACTAGATATTGAAATAGAATGATTTACTCTTTGTTGTTGTTGGTTGCGGGGCTTGAACTCGGCCTGGGCACTGTCCTTACGCTTTTCAGCTCAAGGCAAGCACTTTACCACTTGAGCCACAGTGCCACTTCCCGTTTTCTAGTGGTTTATTAGAGATCAGAGTCTCACAGACTTTCCCGCTTGGGCTGGCTTCAAACTGTGATCCTCAGATCTGAGCCTCCTGAGTAGGATTACAGGCGTGAGCCACCAGCACCCCGCACTCGTTTTTATTTTTTTGTTGTTTTTTTTCCAAAGAAAAAGTTTGGTAACAAATCAATAGTTATTAAGCTTTGGAGAATAATCAATGTTCTTTAGCCTTTAATCTTAGCATTTGTTTTGTGGTGACACTACCCTTTCATTTAAACAATATTATCTTTACATCTAGGGCTTGAACTATAATTTTAAATCATACTGATGCTTTCCAGGCTTTCACTATTGTCCTATGCCCTTCTTCCTGAGTGTCTAGTAGCTATGTCCACTCTCCTAATGTGCTTTGTGATTTTAAGTGCTGGTCCTGCTCTCACTACTTGCTCTTCCTCCATAAACTTAGATTGGCTCCATACTTCCACATCTACTGTTCCAGTAATAAGTGATATTCCTAAAAAGTGGCTACATTCTTTTCTTTTTTAACAGCTTGTAAATTACTTGTTTTTGTAAGCTTTCTGTTTCCTATGTGATCCTTGACTTTACTGTTCAGCTTGTGCCTCTGGCTGGAAACTAATAACAGATGTTGTCCCCTTTTGTACTAGGCCATGGATAAGCAGGTTGCTTCAGATACTAAATCTCTAAACCAAGCAATTTCAGTTCAAGTCAAACGGGAGCAAATAATTAAAAACGAACAAACAAAACTACGTGCCATCTACTGAAGGTCTTGGGGCGACAAAAGATGAACAAAATACATGAACAAAAAAGAGCTTGTGGAGAGAAAAAACAGGTAAATAGTCATCTACAACCACAAGTCACTAAACAAAACCAGACAAGCTATGTCCTATCACAGCCAGGATTTATTTGATTTTGTGACTGATAGTTACTGACTGACTGACTGCACCTGGTGTCTGCCCTAACTGATTTTCTACAACCCTGTTCCAGCTAGAAAATCTTTCTTTTAAAAACTTCCCTCTGCTACTCATAATTTTCAGAGTGTTCAAAGGTTTATAGAGAACACAGTATGTTATTAGAGCAATTTAAAAAAGTGTGGGAATCTGGAAACAGAACATCTCCAAGGCACTCGCCTAAGTACTAGTGACAAAGGAGGACTACATTGTGTTTGAAAAGAAATAATAGATGGAGTGCCAGTGGCTCACGCCAGTAATCCCAGCTACTGAGGAGGCTGAGATCTGAGGATCACGGTTCAAAGCCAGCCCAAGCGGGAAAGTCTGTGAAACTCATCTCCAATTAATCATAGAAAAAGCCGGAAGTGTTGCTATGGCTCAAGCCTTAGAGTGCTAGCCTTGAGCAAAAGGAGTCTAGGGATAACACCCAGGCCCAGAGTTCAAGCCCCAGGACTGGAGGGGGGAAGGGGAGAGAAAAAGAAATAACAGCCCTGTACTACCTAATTCCACAGATAATATCTGCATAGAGAATTCCTTCCAAATTACTGGCCCACATCTCCTCCAGGGAGACTGTGATGCAGATTATAAGGTGTCCTTCAAAGGCAACTTCTGTTTTATTGCAGACAGACACATTTTATAAGTATTTATTCCTTTATGCATTTAAGTTTGAATTTTTCTATTTATTGTATTTTCCTCCAGGCCCTAATCCCACCTATGACATGCTCTGGTCCGTTTCTGCCTCTTTCCATCAATCTGGTGGTCCCATTTTTGTGGGGCAGGGCAGGATGGCATGTAGGCACCTGGACTCTGGAGCCACACTACTCCATTGCCAGTTGACTCTGGGCACATAAAGAGGTACAACAGAGCCACCTCTCCTATGGTCAGCATGAGGAAAAAATGAATTCATGAGTCCTTGAAGCTTGCCTATATATTTATCTGAGAGTCTCATGTATGGAATGGTGGCTAGTTATAGTTACTACTATCACATGACATACTTAAAACTGATAAACATTTCTTTTGGTGGTACTGGAGTTTGAACACAGAGCCTCATGTCTGTTTGGCAGGCACTAGCTCTTACCACTTCAGTTGTGACCCCAGAGCAGTAACACTGTCAGTGCCCACGCCAGCCAAGCAACATGCGTGCGTGCACAGAGGGGTCGCCATGGGATAGATACCGGGTGTGTGCAGTATCCAGCCAAGGCAGCCACTTCACAAGGTCCACAGGTAGCATCACCCTGAGCACTATAAATGTATTTGTCCAGTATACCTCAAAGAGCTGGAGAAAAATGACACAATAGAGGAGCTTCACCTAATTTCACACTGGAGGGCAGAGTGTGCCGGATCAACCCAGGCTGAGTCCTTCACAACACTGGATCTCCCTGTTCTCTAAGGACTACTATCAGTACAGAGTAAGTACCCTCATTATTCTGTGGTCCTACTATACTATCAGTGTTCATTGAGTTCGGAGTACTGTAGCTCAAGTCACAGAGCTCCTTCCTGAGAAACCCAAGGCTGATTTCAAAAACCAAAACCCCCCCCAAAAAAAAAGTGGCTCTTAGCAACTCATAATCTTAGCAAATAATTAACCTCTTGCCACAGTTTCCTCAGCTAGAGTTAAGAGGTTTTTTTTTTTGGGGGGGGGGGGGGGGGGGGAGGAAGGCAGTCCTAGGTCTTGAACTCAAGGACTAGGTGTTGTTCCTGAATCTTTTTGTACTCAAGGCTACAGCTCTACAAATTGAGCCACAGAACCACTTTTTGGCATTTTCTGACTAGTTTATTGGAGATGAATCTTGTAGACTTTACTGCCTTGGATGGCTTTGAACCTCGATCCTCAGATCTCAGCCTCCTGAGTAGCTAGGATTACAGGCATGAGCCACAGGTGCCTGGTTAGGTGTTTTTTGTTTTTGTTTTTTGAGACAAGAAACGGCACATCAAAGGCTAGAAGCCTGGACAACCAAGAACAGGCTTGAGAAGGACTTGAGAGGGACTCCCTCCCTATCTTCCTTGTCCATTCTCCTGCTGGCCCACACAGCCCTCCTCTGGGGCTCTAACACCCAAGATATGACAAGACATATCTTACTCTAACATTGAAATAGTAGATCTCATTCAGGTGCCCATGGCTTATACCTGCAATCCTAGCTATTCAGGAGGCTGAGATCTGAGGATCATGGTTTGAAGCCAGCCTGGGAAGATAAATCTGAGAGATTCTCATCTCCAATTAACTTATCAAAATGCCAGAAGTGGAGATGTGGCTCAAGTGGTAGACTGCTGGCCTTGAGTAAAAGAGCTCACATATGTACTTATTAAGCCTAGAAAGTTTTAAAAAATGTATCTTCCGGGCTGGGAAGGTGGTTCAGTGGTAGAGTGCTTGCCTTGCATGCATGAGGCCCTGGGTTTGATTCCTCAGCACCACATAAGCAAAAAGAAAAAAGCCAGAAGTGGCGCTGTGGCTCAAGTGGTAGAGTGCTAGCCTTGAGCTGAAGAGCTGAGAGACAGCGCCCAGACCCAGAGTTCAGGCCCCACGACCAGCCCCCCCCGCAAAAAAAAAAAAAAGACTGTATCTTCCTTGGCTTTTTTCCTGAAGCATTCATTTTGGCCAGTCAGAGAAGCTAGCTGACAAAGTGTCTGTGTGGGATAGGTACTTATTTGAGGAATTCCAAGCTGCTTTCATTAGTCATTTTTCTCCCCCACAACTACATGTACATATTCACTTAAATGTAAGTAAGTGCCATTCCTAGCATGATTTTTATGTCATTTTTCTAGTCTGTGATTCACAGACTAAAACTTTGGAGGGGGCAGGATCCTGAGGAGGGAGATGAAGTCTTACAATGTTGCCCAGCTGATCTTCAACACCTGGGTCCAATCAATCCTTTTGTTTCAGCCTCCAAAGTAGCTGGAACTACAGGTATGAATCACTGTGCCCCACTCTACTTTTAAGTGATTTACAGGACAAAATGAATACATGGGGATTTTATATAGCACCAGAAGGAAATCATGACAGTGAATGCCTTTTTTTTTTTGGGGGGGGGGGTCTGGTCGTGGGGCCTGAACTCTGGGCCTGGGCGCTGTCCCTCAGCTCTTCAGCTCAAGGCTAGCGCTCTACCACTTGAGCCACAGCGCCACTTCTGGCTTTTTTCTTTTTGCTTATGTGGTGCTGAGGAATCAAACCCAGGGCATCAGGCATGCAAGGCAAGCACTTTCCCACTGAGCCACCTTCCCAGCCCCTGAATGCTATTTTTTTTTCCTGAGGCTGATGCTGTTTTACAGTTTGAAAGGTTGGTTTAGTAAGCATTGCCTAAAATCAATCAATCAATCAATCAATCAATCATACCCCAAGGCTGTAGTTTTATGTAAAAGTATTCAAATGTCATGGTGATGGCCAGATTAGTCAGTAGCAAATAAGTCAGAGGGCTTCTGAAAGAAAAACTGGGGGCATTATTGGCCCAAAACATGAACATAGCATTCAAGTCACTAGCAAGTTGACTTGAAAAAAAATTCTTTTTGGTTTCTATGTTCTATGCATTAAAATTCCAAAGATGACTAGATAAGACAGATTCATTTGTGAGACAGATGGGAAGAACCTGCAGTAGAGATGGACTAAGATTAATACACTCCGGTAAACTTTTCCCACAACTCACCTGGGCCTCTATTCAACAATGGTTGTAGACATTATTTCTCCTATTGAGCTTAATCAAGAATACGGTTTTGGGCTGGGAATGTGGCTTAGTGGTAGAGTGCTTGCCTAGCATGCATAATTCGATTCCTCAGTACCACATAAACAAAAAAGCCAGAAGTGACACTGTGGCTCAAGTGGTAGACCGCTAACCTTGAGCAAAAGAAGCTTAGGGACAGTGCCCAGGTCCTGAGTTCAAGCCCCAGGCTTGGACCCCCCCCCCAAAAAAAAAATATATATACAGATCTACAGATATATAGATATATAGATTTTATGGTGATCAACTACCATTTCTTGAAAGTCAAGTATCAATATTTATTTTTTTATCAGTGAAGAGAGAAACTTTGTCCCTAAATGGACATTTAACAACATCAAGATACATTTTTGGTTACCAAGTGAGAAAGAGGTTGCTATCAGCACCTCATAGGTACAGGAAAGAGATGGTAACTCAACATCCTATTTTGCACAGGACAGATCCCCAAAGCAAGCAGTAATCTACCTCAAATGTCAACAGTGCTGAATGAGATACTGACTGGCCTATAATAAATGACAAAAATAAATCTCATACCTAGAAAAAGTATTGTTCAGTTAAATCTATATTATATGCTTTTGGGCCCCAGAAATGACCCAAAGTAGAACTCACAAATAAATATACAGAAGCACCTACAAATCCAAACTAGTAATCAAAAATACAAATTGTCCCCTCTATACAGTATTTTCACAATAAAAAAAATTGTGATGTATTATAAAACAAACTTGGCATTTGTCCAAATGACTCCAATGAAATATATGCTTCAGGGTACAGTTGGAAAATCTAAAATTTACAGCTTAAGAAAATCTCTTCCTGCCAGGCGCCGGTGGCTCACGCCTGTAATCCTAGCTACTCAGGAGGCTGAGATCTAAGGATCGAGGTTCAAAGCCAGCCCGGGCAGGAGAGACCGTGAGACTCCTATCTCCAATAAACCCCTAGAAAACCGGAAGTGGTGCTGTCACTCAAGTGGTAGAGCGCTCGCCTTGAGCTGAAGAGCTGAGGGACAAGCGCCCAGGCCCAGAGTTCAAGCCCCACAACCCCCAAAAAACAAAAAAATACAAAAGAAAATCTCTTCCCACTGAAGTGTTCTGCAAGATACAATTTAAAATGCCAACGGTTCTGAAGTCATTGAACAATTGAAGTCATTGAATTGAAGTCTTTCCCACCTACAAGATCCTGCTATGGGCAGTATGCTGAGAGTGCAAGCATAACAAAGAAAGGGACCTCAAAACACACAATGACTGCAATCCTACTCTGCGACAGTCCTTTAGAAATGCTGTTCTTTAATTTTGCCATTCATAAAACCAGACTGCATCCCAAGGCTCTGCTCCCTCTTTTGCTTTAAAGTTACCACTGCTCTGATACACCAGATATGGAAAAACTTAAGCACAATGAAAAACTGTTTAAATCCCAAGGGCATAAAAGATGCCTGTCATCTGTTCAGTTTTTTGGCAAACACCACTTTAAGGCATTGTCTATTTAGCATCTTGTCCCTATACAAATATACTCCTAGGACAGCAAAGTGTTCATTGCAACTTACAATTCTGTCCGACCCGTAGATCTTTTCCAACTGCTCAGCAACATCCCTTGTTCCATCTGGACTTCCATCATCTATGATTATAATCTCATAGTTGATTCCACTAAAATAAATAAGTAAATTTGCATGAATGTTTGTAGACAGTGTCTCAGATTTCACAGTAAGTTTTTAATTTCTCATCAGCCTAAGTGGAAACTGACTGCCTGCAAGATGTACACAAGAACACCTGTCATGTCTTCCCTACTTTAAGACATAAGAAAAATGAAAGAAAAGGAGGCAACAACATTGTTTCTTCTTGATCTTGTTTTAAGGTACCTTGCAAGGAAATCAACCAGAAAAGCCATCCCATTGTTAAAGGCTTTAAAAAAGTTAGAGCCCTCACAAACTATTTAGAAACAAAAGTAGTCCATTCTTCACATGGATACAATGACTTCCACTTACCACAGTACCTTACCTTTGATAACAAAACATGCCTCAACATGAAAAGTTTTAAGCCTAGTAGACTAACAAATGAAGTCTTCTTCAAAAACAAAATTCAGCCACTCACAAGCAACATTATTACCCTCTCCATTTCAGCCACACCTCCCTAACATTGTAAATGCAGAATACAAACTAGGAACAAGACTGGCTACAGGATGGTTAACTGATCTTATTTAGAAGGAGTCAGCAGAATCAAATTAAAAAGATAAGCCAGCTGGGTGCCAGTGGCTCATGCCTGTAACCCTAGATACTAAGGAGGCTGAGATCTGAGGATCATGGTTTGAAGCCTGCCAGGACAGTAAAGTCTGCGAGACTCTCATCTCCAATAAACACTCAAAAAATGCTAGAAGTGGCACTGTAGATCAAGTAGAGCACTAGCCTTGAGCTCAGGGACAGTGCCCAGACCCTGAGTTCAAGCCCCAGCGCTGGCAAAAAAAAAAAAAAAAGGAAAAAGTTACCAACAACTGTAGCTGGCCTGGTGGTTTATGCCTGTAATCCTAGCTACTCAGGAAGCTGAGATCTGAGGGCTGCAGTTCGAAGCAATGAGCCTCTTATCTCCAATTAGTCACCAAAAAAGCAGTAAGTGGAGCTGTGACTCAAGTGGTAGAGTGCTAGCTTTGAGCAAAGAAGCTCAGAGACAGAGCTCGCGCCCTGAGTTCAAGCTCCTGGGCTGGCACAAACAGCAACAACAACATATTTGCGCAGTTATTTTAAAAAATACGTGAAGAACAAACGGCTTTCGCCAATTAATAAACGTTTCCGCAGCAGTTTTGGCTAACTGGTTGTATCCGTGTTTGCAGCAAGGCTGAATGGATAACGAGAAACTAGCTGCCTGTCAAGTACTTTTCGAAGTGCTGGGAAATGCAGTGGGAGCTCTATCCTCACATTCTCAGGTATAAAACAAGCTCAAAACATACTTCTCCAAATAGCCCGTGTTCACCGGCACGACCGGGCTAAATAACGGAGCCTAACTGCCAAGGTAATTCTCTGATGTGAAAACCACCCAACCCTTCCAAAGGTTTTTCACAGCCGCAGGACCTGTTTATTTTACACTGGCACCCGGATTTCCTGGGTTATTTTTCACTTCTGTAGCTGCCTAGCAATTCCACACCCGAACGTCGACGCTCCCGGTGCCCCCGCCCCCCGGCAGGGGTGAGCGGCGTTTCCCGCGGGGTCAGCCCCGCACGAGTGCCCGAACCTCAGGCTTACATAAGCCCCGGGGGAGGAGCGAGCAGCGCACGCTCCGATTCCCGGCTTCGGCGGTGGGTCGTGACGGCCCGGAGCCGGGAGAGGCCGCGCTCTCAGCCTCGCCGCCCAGGGAAAACGGGGACACGGGCGGGGGAGGAACGGTGACAGAGCCCAAGGGCAGGAAAGAGTCACCCAGGGCCCGAGAACCCGGGAAGACCCGCTGCTGCCCTCCTCCAAGGGTGTCCTCGCTCTGCGGGGGCCGGGCCGCGTCGGACAAGGGCCAGAGGAGGCCGGGCAGGGCCGGGCCGCCGCGCGCAGCCAACGGCCCGAGCGGGCCGGGGAGGCCGGCTCCGCTCACCGCTCGGCAGGGCGGCCGGGGACGCTACCTCTCGGAGAAGCTCTTCACCAGCAGCCACACGATGAGCGGCAGGTTCTCGCGCTCGTTGTAGGTGGGGAGAAGCACCGAGTACTTGTCCGGCCCGCGGGAGCGGCCCCCGGGCTCCCGCCGAGACGCCGGAGCGCCGCGAGCGGCCCCCACGGAGGCCATGGCGGAACTGCGCGCGACGCCGGAGGCGGAACGGCGTCATCGGCGTGGGGCCGTACCAAGCGCGCGCGGGGGGGCGGCGTCACGGGGTTCCAGCCTTAAGGCATCGAGCGGTTCGCTCGGAAGCGCCGAAAACGTAGGACGATTTTGCTGAAGTTGGACGGTCTCTCAGGAACATGCTCGTCTGCTCGGCGGCGCCCCCGGGCTTCCCGCAGCGCCGTGGTTTCTTCCAGTCGCTAGGCGACAGAAAGCCGGAAGCGGAAGTCCTCCCGTTTCCGGAGGAGGTCGCTATGGCTGCTCGCGAGGACGTCGTCGCCTTACAGGCCGAGGTTGCCCTGCGTGAGGAGCAGCTGAGCTCCCTAAAAGAGAGGCTGGCGGCGGCCCTGCTGGCCGAGCAGGGCGCGGAGCCGGAAAGGCTGGCTGCTGTGCCGCCGCTCCCGCCGAAGCCCGCCCTGTCGCGGGCCGAGATCCTGCGCTACAGCCGCCAGCTGGTGCTGCCCGAGCTGGGCGTGCGCGGGCA
>NW_012267291.1:5621466-5654254 GCF_000151885.1 Dipodomys ordii | reverse complement strand
GGCCGCGGGCGTGGGCCGCCTCGGCCTGGTGGACTACGACGTGGTGGAAGTGAGCAACCTGGCCCGCCAGGTGCTGCACGGCGAGGCCCTGGCCGGCCGCGCCAAGGCCTTCTCGGCCGCCGCCTCGCTGCGCCGCCTCAACTCGGCGGTGGAGTGCGTGCCCTACGTGCAGGCCCTGACCCCCGCCACCGCCCTGGACCTGGTCCGCCGCTACGACGTGGTGGCCGACTGCTCCGACAACGTGCCCACGCGCTACCTGGTGAACGACGCCTGCGTGCTGGCCGGCCGGCCCCTGGTGTCGGCCAGCGCCCTGCGCTTCGAGGGCCAGATCACGGTTTACCACTACGACGGCGGGCCTTGCTATCGCTGCGTGTTTCCTCAGCCGCCCCCGGCGGAGACCGTGACCAACTGCGCCGATGGCGGGGTGCTAGGGGTCGTGACTGGGGTCCTGGGTTGCCTGCAGGCCCTGGAGGTGCTGAAGATCGCGGCGGGCCTGGGGCCCTCGTACAGCGGCAGCCTGTTGCTCTTCGACGCCCTCGGGGGCCGGTTCCGCACGATTCAGCTGCGGAGGCGCAGGCCCGACTGCGCGGCCTGCGGGGAGCGGCCCACCGTGACCGCCCTGCAGGACTATGAGGCCTTCTGTGGCTCCTCGGCCACCGACAAGTGCCGCGCCTTGCAGCTGCTGAGCCCCGAGGAGCGGGTCTCCGTGACCGACTACAAGCGGCTGCTGGATTCCGGGGCCCCCCACCTGTTGCTCGACGTCAGGCCTCAGGTGGAAGTGGACATCTGTCGCCTGCCTCACGCCCTACACATCCCTTTGAAACACTTGGAGCGGAGGGATGCGGAGAGCCTGAGCCTCTTGGCAGAAGCCGTCCGGGAGGGGAAGCGGGACACCCAGGGCGGGGCCGCCCTCCCCCTCTATGTGATTTGCAAACTGGGAAACGATTCCCAGAAAGCCGTGAGGATCCTGCAGTCCCTGAGCACAGCCCAGGGCTTGGACGCTGTGACGGTGCAGGATGTGGTCGGGGGCCTCATGGCCTGGGCTGCCAAAATCGACGCCACGTTCCCGCAGTACTGAGGTGTCCGTGCGCTCCGTCCGGCTCGGCCCGAACGCCTCAGAGACAAACTTGCCTTCTTCAGGAACATAGGAGGAGCCTGAGAGGGAGCAATATTGAGGCTGTTATAGACTCTTTTTTATAGGGCGCTTTTCGTGTGTCTCGCTTTCTTGCAGTGCTGAGGATGAAACTCAGGACTGGCGCTCTACCATTGAGCTACCTCCTCAGCGCCTCAGCTGGGTTTGGAGCCTTTCGAAGGCCTCACACGATTAACATGAGTGGATTATACTGTGTCTGAGAATCGCCTGCGTTTTCAGCAATGGTGGGGTGTCTTGAATGCATGAGATGTGATAGGACTTGATTTTGTATTTTAAGCTGCAGATGATTTACCCGTCTTGCTTTCTTTTTTTCCACCAATCAAAAAGTTCTCTAAATAGTCCATTTTATGGTTGTTTTTTGCGGGGATCGATATCCAGCCCGGGGCCTCCCATAGGCTGGGCTGGTGTTCTGCTGCCGAGCTACATTCCTAGCTTCCGTCATGCGCGTTATGCCTGGAATTAAAATGTACTAAACAGTCTGATTTTATTGATCACATGATGTAGCAGTGAGAGAAACTGCCTTTTCTATCAAAGTGCTTAAAAGTACTGCTTTGGCCTGAAAGTAAAAGAGGAATTTCTTTTCTTGTGATAAGGAAGGATTTTTGAAATGTAAGTTTGTTTTTGTTTTAGTTTTGTTGTTGTTTTTGTCAGTCGTGGGGCCTGAACGCTGGGCCTGGGCGCCGTCCCTCAGCTCTTCAGCTCAAGGCTAGCACTCTACCACTTGAGCCACAGTGCCACTTCCAGCTTTTTCTGCTTATGTGGTGCTGAGGAATCAAACCCAGGGCCTCAGGCATGCAAGGCAAGCACTCTACCACTGAACCACCTTCCCAGCCCCAGAAATGTAAGGTTTTTTGTTTGTTTGTTTGTTTGTTTTTTTGGGTCCAGTCATGGGGCCTGAACTCTGGGCTTGGGCGCTGTCCCTCAGCTCTTCAGCTCAAGGCTAGTGCTCTACCACTTAAGCCACAGCACTACTTCTGGCTTTTTTCTTTTTGCTTATGTCGTGCTGAGGAATTGAACCCAGGGCCTCATGCATGCAAGGCAACTGCTCTACCACTGAGCCACCTTCCCAGCCCCATGTAAGATTTTCTTAGCTGATTTCTTTCTCCCAAGATCGAAACACATCTCAGAGAACACACCTTTGATAGTTATAGAAATAGAGGATGTGGTTTATGTTTGTTTGTTTTTTTCCAGTCATGGGGCCTGAACTCTGGGCCTGGGCGCTGTCCCTCAGCCCTTCAGCTCAAGGCTAGCACTCTACCACTGGAGCCAAGCACCACATCCAGCTTTTTCTGCTTATGTGGTGCTGAGGAATCAAACCCAGGGCCTCCATGCATGCAAGGCAAGCACTGTACCACTGAGCCACCTTCCTAGCCCCTGTGGTTATGTTTTGAGACTAGTTGTGTACTGTTGACCTTATTTCAGAGTCTTTCTTTTAATGGTCACCCTACATAAATACATGTTCAAACTAGCCAATCAGGAACAGATTGTGAACCTGAGCTTAACCAATCAGAGCAGAGGGGCTGGGCCTGTGGGTGTGCTTGTCAGGTTTTTGGTGGATGGTGCACCCTTCTGCAGAAGTAAATCTTGCCTTGCTGAGACAATCCTTTACTTTCATGCCTATCATTGTGACTCCAGTGTCCTGGGAGCATATTTATAACAACTTGGCATATATTTTCTTGTTTTGTCTGTCTTTGGGTCTTATTTCTACTCAGAGAATAGCACATATTCTTCAGAAGTAAGTAATATGTAAAGTCTTTTAGTGATTTAATATGTGGTTATTCTAGAAAACATTTTGAATGAATATCAAAGCAAGGTAGACACAGCCTAGCAAAATAAATGAAACTTTGTAGTCTGTCAGTTTCATAAGTTAATATTTACTGTCAGGATCCATCATGTATTGTATACATTTAACATTTGCTATATATACTATATACTGTGGTTTGACTTGTTTCAGAAGTATCAGGTCCAAGTCCCGGCTTTTTGCCCCTCTGTGGAATGTTGTAACTCTCTCTGTGAAGAGGTGTGCTTCGCAGTGCGCTGTGTTCTCAGGAAGGGGGAGCAGGGCTCTTCCTACTGCTTCTCCAGAGGAGTTAGAGACTAAATGAGGCCCAGCCTGGAGAGCAGAGAGGGCTGGCGTCTGGCTTCCAAGTGGTAATTCCAGGGAAAGCTGATTGGGTGCATACCCAACCGCAAGATGAAGGAATGGGTGCTTTTTAAAGGCTGGTGTCCTCAACTCAGTAACTGTGGCTCTGTAAGCCTGGTTGGCAGTGGGCCAGGCAGTGGAAATGACTCCCCTTAGTCAGTGAGGTCTCAGAGTGGTAGGAGAAGCTGGGTGCCAGCGACTCACGCCTCTACTCAGGAGGCTGAGATCTGAGGATCCTGGTTCAAAGCCAGCTTCGGTAAAAAAAAAAAATCCATGAGACTATTATCTCCAATTAGCCAGTGAAAAACTAGAAGTGGAGTTGTGGCTCAAGTGGCAGAGCCACCAGCCTTGAACTAGGTGATAGTGCCCAGGGGCTGAGTTAAGTTACCTGTACCACCATACACACCCATGGGCTAGGAATGGGGCTTAGTGGTAGAGTGCTTGTCTAGCATGCATGAAGCCATGGGTTCAATTCCTCAGTACCACATACACAGAAAAAGCCGGAAGTGGCGCTGTGGCTCAAGTGGTAGAGTGCTAGCCTTGAGCAAAATGAACAAGACATTTTCTGTTTCTGTGGCTTAAGTTTAGGGAGACATCAATTAAATTAGTGATCAGGGCTGTAACAGAAAAGAAACTGACGAGCTGGGATGGGGAGGAAGGGAAGGTGATTTGAGGTAGATTGGTGCGGAGTGACCTCTTGAGAGACAATATCAATCCCAGAACCTGAATGGTGAGGTTCCAGTGGTAGAAGATCTGAATCTGGGGGTGGAGGGCTGTTCAGGAACCCCTCAAGGAAAGTGGGTTGTGAGCAGCTGCAGCTGGAGCAGGAGGCCTGAGGGGTTTGGAACATGTAAGGATCAACAGGCTGAGTTTTATTTCAAGAACAGTTGTTGGTGCGGTGCTGGAGTGATGTTTGGGATTTGCCTCTGGATGCGGTGGCTGGACTGTGTACTTCCGCCGCCGCCGCCTCATTGCTTTCTCCTTGCCAATCACCATCTTGCTGAGAATCAGAACGGGAGGCTCGCAACCCTCATGCAGTGGAGCTTCCTGCGCTGCACACAGTGGGTCCACAGGGGTGTTGTGCTTGGTGAGCCAGCATCTCCAAAGGAGGGCCCAGAGCGAAGCCCACAGCCCTGCCCCCTGTCCCGTGGGTACTGGCCAATGCCAGCCCACTTAGTTTGAGCAAAGTGAAAAGCAGCACCTCAGCCTAGGAAGCCGGCCGGTAAACAAGGGTGGAGGCGGGAGGTGTGATGGGGCACTAAGATCCCCTCGGTCCTGTGGAAAAGGGTGGGTCTCCCCACTCCCCAAGCCTCCGTTTTATGTTTTGGTTCTCTTTCATTTCAACTCAAGGCCCTGTGCTTGTTCAGCTGGCACTGCACCACTTGAGCCAGGCCTCCAGTCTTGCCTTCTGCTGGTTAATTGGAGATAGAGTCTCAGCCTGGTCTGGCCTTAAACTTCAGTTCTCCAGATTTCAGCCTCCTAAGTAGCTAGGTTTGTAGGTGTGAGCCACTAGCACCCAGCCTTTATTTTTGTTTTAAACATTGGCTTCGAGCTTAAAGAAGCAAGTATACTCCCCAATTTCTATGTTGAAGGAACATCACACATGTAGTTAAAAAATTACGTTCAGATTTTTTTTTGAGGGGGTGGGGTGTACTACTGGGGATTTAATTTAGGGTCTTAAGCTTGCTAAGATGGCGTTTTAGTACTTGGTCCACTGTGCCAGCCCTTTCTGTGTTGGTTTTTTTCTTTTTCTTTTTTCTTGCCAGTCTTGGGGCTTGAACTAGTGCCTGGGCTCTGTTGCTGAACCTCTCTTTGCTCCAGGCTGGCACTCTACCACTTGAGCCACAGCACTTCTGGCTTTTTCTGCTTATGTGGTGCTGAGGAATCGAACCCAGGGCCTCAGGCATGCAAGGCAAGCACTCTACCACTGAGCCACCTTCCCAGCCCACTTCTGGCTTTTTCTGTGTATGTGGTACTGAGGAATTGAACAGGGCTTCATGCATGCTAGGCAAGCACTACCACTGAGCCGCATCCCCAGCCCTGTGTGGGTTATTTTCTTGGTCTGGACCATGATCCTTAAGTGCACACTTCCTCTGTTGCTGTGACAGACACACACCCTCCGTCAGCCGCTGGCTGGCTGAGGCGCACTGGCAAGCCTGTGTGCTGGGCGGCCTCTCACCACAGTTCGCCATCTCCACCTCCCGTGTAACCAGGATTATAGGCATGAGCCACTCTATCTAGTCACGTATATAGGTTTTAAAAAGTAATCTGCTCAAAGCCAGGCATCAGTGGCTCACTCCTGTAATCCTAGCTACTCAGTAGGCTGAGATCTGAGAATTGTGATTCAAAGCCTGGCCAAGAAAGCCTGGGACCTTTTTCTTTTTTTTTTTTTTGAGGGGAGAGTGTCAGTTGGGCTTAAACTCAGGGCCCGGGTGCTGTCCCTGAGCTGTTTTTGTTCAAGGCCAACACTCTACCACTTTCAGTCACAGCACCACTTCCAGCTTCTTAGTAATTGAAGACTTTTCTGCCAGGGCTGGCTTTGAACCGAAATCCTCAGATCTCAGCTTCAAGGGTTACAGGTGGGAGCCACCAGTGCCCGGCCTCTGTGAGACTGTTAGTTCCACTAAACTACCAAAGAAACTGGAAGTGTAGCTGTGCCTCTAGTGGTGGAGTACTATCCTTGAGTAAAACGAAGCTTAAAGACAGCACTGAAGCCTTGAGTTCAAGTCCCAAGACTGGTGCGTGCATGCGTGCATGCATGCATGCGTGTGTGTGTGTGTGTGTGCCTGCATGTGTGTGCCTACACACACACAGACACACAATCTGCTCAGGATAAAATGCAAAGAGTGTGTGCACCAAATATTCTGTGTTGCTCTGGCTACCTGACAGGGGCGGGGGAGGGGGGGAGGGAGAGAAGACGAAGGGGGGAGGAAGGGAGGGACGGGCACAGGTGGGGCCGGGCCTGGAAGGGTCCATCATTTATAACACTGGGCCAATGTTAGCTACTGGGCTTGGACGGATGCACCATGGGTTTATATAATACTAAACCTGATTTCATTTCTGACACCCAAAAATTATATCCAAAACAAGTTTAAAAACCAAATCGTCTGTACAGGAAATGAAGCTGTCCCTGTCCTGTCAGTCTCTCTTCATCCTAGATTATCTTTGTGATCAGTCTCCTCACACAATCACACTTAAACCTAGATTATCTTTGTGATCAGTCTCCTCACACAATCACACTTAAACTTTTATTATTTATTTTGTTGATTGGGGGGCTGGAACTCTGGGCGCTGTCCCTCAGCTCTTCAACTCAAGGCAAGAGCTCTACCATTTGAGCCACAGCGTCACTTCCAGCTTTCTGGTGGTTCATTAGAGATAAGAGTCTCAGGGACTTTCCTGCCTGGGCTGGCTTTGAACTGCGATCCTCAGATCTCAGTCTCCTGAGTAGCTAGGATGACAGGCATGAGCCACTGGTACCAGCTGCCTGCTTAGTTTTCTTATTGTTAGTATAACGATGTCTCCCCTTCCTTAGCTCTCTCCCAGTTTTTCCCTCCAGTCCCTCCACAACTTGTATGGTTTATTTTCAACATAGTATCTAGTGTATATATATATATACTTTTAGAAAGTGTGAGTGGTAGCATTCCAGTTACTTTGTTACTATTTGCTTTTAAAATGTATCACGCTTGTAATCCTGCTACTAGGGAACCCAGCCTAGAGGGCCAGGGTAACCAGGGAGGGCCTCCCTCCTTCTCTCATTTCCTCCTTTCCCTCCCTCCCGCCATGCTACCTGAAAACAGCATTCAAGTGTAGCCTGGCACCTGTGGCTCACACCTGTAATCCTAGCTGCTCCAGAGGCTGAGATGGCGCTCCGAAGCCAGCCAGGGCAGGAAAGTCTGTGAGACTCCTGTCTCCGACGAAACACCAAGAGCAGCTGGAACTGGAGTTGCTGCTGGAACTAATCTGCAGCCTGAGTTTCCTCGGGAAGCTCTCAAGAAGTTTTCCTTGGAGGGAAAGAGAGAGGAACGGCTCTGGAGGTTAGCGATGGAGCATGTCAGACACACTGTCATGGCCGCTGGGCGGGCACGGCACTGCTTGTTCCCATAGTGCCTTGGGCTCTGCTCAGAACGCACCTCTTCCCATGACAGCTAGGTTTCTTGCTCATCTTTTACACTGAGAGCGAAGTGATAGTGTCGTGTGCTCCGTCGGCCATGACCGTCCACTCTGCCCCAGGACGGGGCACGGCCAGTCCAACTTGCTACCCCCCCGTGTGGTCTGTGACAGACCAGAGTGGGGCCCGAGTTGGCACATGGGCTCTCCCCGATGCGTCACATCCTGGAGTGGGAGACAATGAATGAAGGGCAAGGGCCGCGTCTCGGGATTTCGGCAGACGTCTGGGATCTCAGCTTGCTGAGTAGCTAGGTTACAGGTGTGAGCCACCTATCCCTGATCCTCTGCCTCCTAATTCTCCACCTGGCAGAGGACTGGACCAGGACCCCGCACCTGGCAGAGGACTGGACCAGGACCCCGCACCTGGCAGAGGACTGGGCCAGGACCCCGCACCTGGCAGAGGACTGGACCAGGACCCCGGGACAGTAGCATCTCCCAGAGAAATGTCCCACCCTTAACCCCAGCCAGCGTTTCACGTGCTTGTCAGCATGTAAGTGGCTCACCTGTCCTGTGATTGACCTTTCCATCTTTTTGTTTTCTTTGATCAAATCCTGGTTGTTGAAAACCTCAAAAGCTGAATTTGCTCATTATTTAAGTGGGGGTCTGGGAACCCCATCTTTTGTTTATATTGTGTTTGTGTTTGTACCCAAGCCAGTCCTGGGGCTTGAACTCAGGGCCTACACACTGTCCCTGAGCTGCTTTTGCTCAAGGCGAGCGCTCTACCACTTGAGCCACAGTACCCCTTCTGGCTTTTTCTGTGTCTGTGATACTGAGGAATCAAACCCAGGGCTCCATGCATGCTGGGCCAGCGCTCCACCACCGAGCCACGTGCCCAGCCTCACCTCCAGCTTTTTTGGAGCCCACAGCCCCTCTTGACATCCCCCCTCCGTTGACGGCCCCCCCTGGGCTTCTCTGCCAGGTCCGGGGGTCCCAGGGGCAGCATCTGCCATCCACTCCCCGTCACCGTCAGGAAGAGCTGGCAGCCGACGCGACAGCGGCTCACACTTCCCTTGGCACCAGACTCTCGCTTCAAGCTGTCCAGAGAGAATGCCTGCCGGTGCCAGGGACAGAATGGGTGCTGAGCGGCTCCAAGTGCCAGTCTTCATGCCGCGCATGGCCGCCCCGCGTGCCACCCTGGAGGCCAGGGTCAGCGGATGTGAGAGACGCCCCTGAGAGGTGGCTGCCGCGTGGGGGCCCGCCGGGAGCAGTGGAAGGCTGGTCCCACTTCAGTGTTTACAAAGACGCCAGGGGCGGGGCAGTCAAGGACTGAGGGATCACAAGTGGGTGGGGCTTAGCGCATGTCCAGGTCTGCACGCCCAAGATCTGCATGCCTGAGGCCTCTACACACAGTCTCTCACACCTAGCTCACCTTGACCTGAACAATTCTGTCTGGTCCCAGCCTGGAAGTGTGTGTGTGCGTGTGTGTGTTTGTGTGTCTGTCCATGTGGTGTGTGCTGGTATTAGGACTTGAACTCAAGGACTTGCACTCTTGCTTGTTTTTTGTTTGGTTTTTCACTCAAGGCTGCTGCTCCACCACTTGGTGCTATACTTGCTTGTACTTACTGATTTGTTGGTGATTTACTGGAGATAAGTCTCATTGACTTTCCTGCCTGAGCTGGCTTTGAATTGCAATCCTCATAGCCCATTCCTGAATAGCTGGGATTACAGGCATGAGCACTGAGCACCAACTCCCTGCTAATGATCAAGTTTTTTTCTTTTCTGGTTGTGGGACTTGAACTCTGGGCCTGGGCACTGAGCTCCTTGGTTCAAGGTGAGCGCTCTACCACTTGAGCCACAGCACCACTTCTGGTTTTCTGGTGGTTTATTAAGAGTCTCATGGGTGGGGCTGGGAAGGTGGCTCAGTGGTTCGATTTCTCAGCACCACATAAGCAGAAAAAGCTGGAAGTGGTGCTGTGGCTCAAGTGATAGAGCTCTAGCCTTGAGCTGAAGAGCTAAGGGACAGCACCCAAGCCCAGAGTTCAGGCAAAAAAAAAAAAAAAAAGAGTCTCATTGGTTTCCTGCCCAGGCTGGCTTTGAACCGTGATCCTCAGATCTCAGCCTCCTGAGTAGCTAGGATGACAGGTGTGAGCCACCGGCACCCGGCTGATGATCAGGTTTTTGAGGGCAATCATTTTGGGGATTGAAAAATGCATTTTAGGCCCCAGGTCCAAACTCCTAGTGTTCCCCACGTCCAGTTTGTCAAGGAGCTGAGTGAGGGAGAGAAGTCACTTTGATGGTATAGCATGCGGCACACTGTGGGGGAAGCAAACCTCTCTGCCATCTTCTGGGGACAGAAGGACTTTTGGTTTAAAGAGAATTACACTGGGGAGTGACGGCAGGCATGGCTAGACAGAGCTGGTCACAGGTGGGGCGTGCTGGTGTGTGTCGGGGGTTCCAGAGGTGTTGGGGGGCCCAGCAGTCAGGATGATGAAGTCATGGCTGTGTCAGGTGCTCTGTCCCCCAGGGGCTCAGCTGTTGCCTTCCTGGAAGGTGTCTCCTCCTCAAAGATGTCAGGATGGGGTGGAAGCAACTCCAAGATGAGCGGCCAGCAAATGGGAGGGGGCACGAGAGATACTGGACTAGAGGTTTGGGAAATGTAAAAATCTGGCCTCGGGGAGGAATTTGGGATGTCTGTGGGAACAGACGAGGATCAAGGACCGGTCGTGAGCCTTCCATGCGCCCTGTGGGCCTAGGTTACCTTCCACCACCGGGCCTCGGCCACAAGCGTGTCACCAGGAGCGTTTCCCACTCTGCAGCGTTGCATTCTCAGAACCAGCCATTAGTGTCACAGCTTTCCAACCACGCCCGAGCACCTGCTGAGCAGCACCAAGTGGCACCAGCAGGGGGCACCAGGTCACTTCAAAATCCCCCTTGTGAAGTCTTTGAAACAAGATTTTTTTTTGGGGGGGGGAGTCCGGTCGTGTGGCCTGAACTCTGGGCCTGGGCGCTGTCCCTCAGCTCTTCAGCTCAAGGTTAGCGCTCTACCACTTGAGCCACAGCGCCACTTCTGGCTTTTTTTTCTTTTTGCTTATGTGGTGCTGAGGAATCAAACCCAGGGCCTTGAGCATGCAAGGCAAGCGCTCTACCACTGAGCCACCTTCTCAGCCCTTGAAACAAGATTTTTAAATCAACTTTTTTTCCTGCTTAAAAAAACTCCTCATCTCATTTTAAAATCATAAGACCTATGCATTTCTTAAGACTTTTTTCTTTACCTGTTTGTCTCCCTGATCAACATAAAAACAAATAACAGCCACCACAAGAATAGCAATACTGGGACAGTACTTCCTGAGTCTAGTCCTAATTTGGCTTCTCTTTAAAAGCTGTTTTCCACTGGGCACTGGTACCTCATGCCTGCAATCCTAAGGAGGCTGAGATCTGAGGATCATGGTTTGAAACCAGCCCTGGCAAGAAAGTTCATGAGACTGTTATCTACAATAAATACCAAAAGAGCCAGAAGTAGTGCTGTGGCCTAGGTGGTAGTGCTAGTTTTGAGCAACAAAGCTCAGGGAGTGTACCTGGGCCCTGAGTTCAAGTTGCAGGAGCAGTGTGTGTATGTTTGTGTGTGTGTGTGTGTGTGTGTGTGCGTGCGTGCGTGCGTGCGCGCACACACATACAAAACTATTTTTCTGTAGGTTCTCAATTTCCTATCCCATGTAAGCATTGTCTTTAACTTTAAACTCAGAATATTTGTAATGACAATGCGGAAGAACAGTGGTGAGCTGAAGGTAGGCAGAAAGAAGCGTGCTTGTCTCTGAGAGCCGGAGCTGTGGCTGAAGCAGGAGCTGGAAGGAGACACTGCTGGTGGTGCTGTGCAGGGCAGGTGCAGTGCACTGGCTTCCCACACAGTCCACGCCGAGGTCAGTGAAGGCCTGGGGAACAGCTGCTGTGGCCAGCTGAACATTTCCCCGTAGAACACCAGCAATACTGGGGGTCCTGGCATGGGAGGCGGCCACTTCGGGTCTCATAGGTTTGGGAAATGTATATCTAGATATTCACCAGCAGTGTCGGTGTGGAGCAGGTTGTAATTCCGGAAATGGCCAGGAGGTGGGGGTGAAGGACAAGGAACGGACCACGTGCCTCAACCTGCAACACCGCCCGCCCACCCCCTCAATATGGCTGAGCTGCTTTGTGAAGCCACAGGGCCAAGCAGCCTGAGAGTAAAACCGCCAAAGCCATGAGCCTAAATAAGTGTCTCCTCCTTCAAACGGATTTTCCCAGCTGTTTTTCTCTTTTTTGTTCTTTGTATTTTTTTTTCATGGTACTGGGTTTAAATTCAGGGTCTTGAACTTGTTTGGCTAGTACTTTACCACTTGAACAATTCCTCCAGCCTGACTTTTAGCTGTTTGTTTACTGGGTATTTTGAAGATGAAGCCTAGTGGACTTTTCTGCCCTGGTGGCTTCAAATCTCAGTCCTCCAGACTTCAGCCTCTTGAGTAGCTTGGATTAATTACAGGTATGAGTTACCAGCTCCTTTCTTTCTAACTTCCTTCCTTATTTCCTTCCTTCCTCCCTCCCCCCCTTCTTTCTTTCCTTCTGTACTGGGGCTTGAACTTAGCTTGGGCATTGTCCTTTAAGACTAATGCTCTACCACTTGAACCACATCTCATTTCAGCTTTTTGTTTGTTGAAGACTCTCCGAGACTCGCTGGGTGCTGGTGGTTCATGCCTGTCATCCTGGCTACTCAGGAGGCTGAGATCTGTCTGAGGATCGTGGTTCAAAGCCAGTCCAGGCAGGAAAGTCTGTGAGACTCTTATCTCCAGTTAACCACCAGAAAACTGGAAGTGGGGCTGTGGCTCAAGTAGTAGAGTGTTTGCTTTGAGCTGAAGAGCTGAGAGACAGAGTTCAACCTCCCCCCCCCCCGCCCCCAACAACAAAGACTCTCAGAGACCCTCTGGCCCAGGGCATTCCTTCTCCTCATGACCTCACTGATTGGCTCATGGCTGGGTAAGTGATTCCAGCTGCACTAGTCAGAGCGAATCTCAGGATTTAGGAATGATCCAAAAGATACCTTGGTCTTTCCTGGTGGATCTGAATGTGAGAAGATGACCGGTCTCCTGCAGCCATGTTGTCATCATGAGATGAGAGTCTAGAGGTGCCAGGAATGGGACACAAAAATAGAGCCCAGAGAGAAGACATTTTAAGACAGAAAGTCACCACGTATGACACAGACCGGAGGCAAGGAAGCTGGCTGTGTTTGTTAAATGGACTCAACACGACACCCCTCACATCATCTTCCATAGCCAGCTTGAGTCGGGTTTCTGCCATTTGGGGACATAACAGTCCACCTAACACGATGGCTTCAGAAAGAGGCTGCTGCTGGCCTCCCATTCGCTCCAGACACCGTATTACCTGGTCCTTGCTCACTCCCTTCCTGTCCCCATGGCCTGGGAGGCACAATCACCCCTATCCTCTTCCCAAGCGAGAAAAACTGCTCAGAGAGGTTAAGTAACCAGCTCATGGGCCACCCAGCTTGTGATGGTCCAGGCAGGACCTCACTCCACCCCATGCTTGCCCATGGCTTGCCTGTCCCAGTGTCCAGGCCCCCCCCCCCCAGGACGACGCTGCGAATGGAGGGATCTCAAGGGCGTGTCTGCCAGGTCTCTCCTAACCAAGCGGGAAATGCGTTTGTAACCAGCGGCTGCGGCTGCGGCACAGGAGGAGCCAAGTGGCTCGGAGCATGGTGGAAACGGAGTGGAAGGAAGCCGCAGTGCCCGCTGGGAGGGAGCCGGTGCCCCGGGCCGCGGCTGGCCGTCTCTCTGCAGGCCCCACCGTTTCCTGAGGTATCGTGCACTGCCCGCATCCCTGCTGGGGTGGGGACCCCCGGGGAGGAGCGGGACCCTCCGGCTTTGCTCACCTGCCCAGAGGTGCACAGCACCGCCGAGACCCTCAAGGCTGCCGACTTGACATTCTGAAGCCCAGGCTTCTTCGAGCTGTCCTTGACCTTCTAGTGCTTTCTGTGACCCTGGGTTGTCTGACTTTCAGTGTGTGGCTCCAACGAAGCCAATATTGAAAGGCTCTTGGCCTACCAAGGGAAACTTGTCTGTGGATGGGCGGCTGCCCCTGCAGCGGTCACTCTGGCCCCTGCTAAACGGGCTGGCCGTGAAGACGGGATCTAAGGGCGTTGGCTGGGGCCTCTGGCTACGGAGCCACGCACAGGAACTGGAGAACCGCCACAGGCCCCGCAATCTGGCCGTGGCCTTCAACCTGTTCCAACAAACTGAGCCTGGCCATGCTGGGCCGGCGGGGTGAATGGCACACACGTTCCCGAAAAGCAAAGGTTGTGTTTGGGCTCTGGTATCTTACCCGGCTGCAGAGACGGCTCCCAGCCCCAGTGGCTTCTCAACATCAGCTTCACAAGGAACGGTCACGCTGGGAAATGTGGCTCCCACCTGCAATCCCAGCTACTCTGGAGGCTGAGATCTGAGGATGGAAGTTCAAAGCCAGCCCAGACAGGAAAGTCCGTGAGACTCTTTTTTTGGGTCTGGCCGTGGGGCCCGAATGCTGGGCCTGGGCGCTGTCCCTCAGCTCTTCAGCACAAGGCTAGTGCTCTACCACTTGAGCCACAGTGCCACCTCCGGCTTTTTTTTTCTGCTTATGTGGTGCTGAGGAATCGAACCCAGGACCTCAGGCATGCAAGGCAAGTGCTCTACCACTGAGCCACCTTCCCAGGCCCCATGAGACTCTTATCTCCAGTGAATCAGCAAAAAGCTGTTCGTGGAGCTGAGGCTCAAGTGGTAGAATCCTAGCTTTGAGTACAGAGGCTCTGGGATGGCACCCAGGCTGAGTTCAAGCTCCAGGACTGGCACAAGAGCGTGCGCATGCACACACACACACACACACACACACACACACACACAGAAAAGGTCATTGATGGAGGCTAGGCTCGCAGGATGGAGTCCATTTCTGCGTAGAAGCCATTAGGAGCCCTGGGCGTGGACTGTTCTTAGCGTGACTGTCGCCACCCAAGTGGCTGTGGTGTGTGTAGGGACTCACATTCATCCTTTCTTTCCTTGTGTCTCTACATGGGCTCTGTGAGCCAGTCCCTGCCTCCCAGGGCTGACTGCCACATAGGGGCAGAAAGGTCAAGAACAGCCGGGCCCTGGTGGCTCACACCTGTCATCCTAGCTACTTAGGAGGCTGAGACCTGAGGATCGCGGTTCAAAGCCAGCCCAGGCAGGAAAGACTGTGAGACTCTTATCTCCAGCTCAAAGTGGCAGAGCACTATCCTTGAGCAAAAGGGCTCAGGGACAGCACCCAGGCCCTGAGTTCAAGCCCCACAACCAACAAAAAGAGAAAAATACAAATAACTATAGATGTGTCGCATGATGACACAGCATCTAGAAAAGGAGGAGGAGCAGGAGGGGGTTCATTTTTATTGGAGGACAGTGGTGATCATGACTGTCGGGGATGGTTTGCGGATTCCAGTATCGGGGATGCGTGGGAGCTGGGCCCACAGGGGGCCTGGTGAGTGGAGCGGTCAGGGGGTGAATGGGCAATGGGAGCCCTGGGCCAGGGGCTCCGTCGAGGTTGCTGTGGGAAGGACCAGGCCAGGCCAGGAGGGAGGCTGGGGCTGGCTACTCTTGAGCTGCCCGGTGGGCTCTTGGTTACCAGTGCCTGGGCCTGTGACCATGACAGTGGGGACAGTACGGGCGCAGGCTGGCTGGGTGGATTTGCACCTGACAGCACACACCTGTCACTTGCCATCTCTAGGAAGTGGCAGCCCAGGGAGGGGCCCCTCAGCACGGCAGGGCCCCAGGCGTCCCTCTGTGCCATGGTGGCCACTGTGCAGACCCCAGACCCTGTCCACTCTCAGCTTGTCAACATTAGGAATGACTTCCTGTAATCTGCACGTGCAGGCTCTCCCATCAATCATCATAAAGCCCGCCCACCTGGACACGCCAGGGCCAGAGCCCAGACGAGGCCGGTCAGGCCAAAACTACCAAGACGGATCTACTTTTCATTTTGATATTTTATTCTTCGAAGGTTTTTGGCATTGGTCAAACTTTTTAAAAAGAATGCATTGGGACCGCGGTATTGGATGGCTGAATTTCCTGGTCCCCAGGCAATTCCTGGGGAACTGCTGGAGGCAGTCTCTGGGCTTGTCTCCCCCCAAGCCCGCCCCTGCTCAGAGGGGCCTGGGGACAGTGTGGCTTTACTGCCTTCCCACTCACCCAACGGCCAGCCAGCCTGAGACAGGAGGGTCACGTGACCAAGAAATGAGGCTGGCCCACAAAGTCGTCGGGTTCAGATGGAGGCCCCCCTGGACGGACAGGGGGCAGTGGCCATGATCAGGACGGCTGGGTGTCTTGCAGAAGAGGCAGAGAGGTCTCAATCTAGGTCTGTGGGCTCTGGAAGCAGCTTCTCAGGCCTCCTGGGATGCCAGAGGGCCCCAGGTGAGGTCCTGGGTGATGGCCAACCGTGTCTCCTTGGTGATCTGGACAGATGAGAAGCTGCAGGACGAGGCCACTGACCCTGGCCACAGGGACGTGAGCCTCTGTCCTTAAGTTGGGGGGGGGTCCAACCTTCCATCAGTCTCTTGTCCAGGTTTTCAAGGCCCCGTTTGACACCTCCTGCCTTCCACTTCAGTCACTCGCGTCTCACAGCCACTTTCCGTAAACCTGAGGCGTCACCTCGCCAGAGATGCCAGCACCCATTGCTATGACACCTGCTGGGCTGGGAGAGGACGGTTAATTAGCTGGAAAACTTACGCGAGGTGTGAGTCACTGGAAGCAGGTGTCAGGAGAGTCTCTAATGAGGCCATATGGCCGGGACGGCATTTCCACTCTGCTGAGCCATAAGTATGCCTGAGAAGTGCTGGAGGGGGAGGAGGAGGAGGAAGTGGGGGAGGAGGATGAAGGGGAGGGAGAGGAGGGAGAGAGAAGACAGAAGACAGAGAGGAAAGAGAAAAGACAGAAGAGAGGGTGGGAGAACAGAGACAATGATAGAGGTAAAACAGAATAGAGACGAAGAGATAGAAAACAGAATGACAGAAGACAAAGACGGGGAAGAGAGACAGAGAAGACAGAACAGAAACAGAGAGGGAGAGAGACTAAGAAAACAGAGAGACCGCCACAAGGACAGAAAGAGACAGGATGAAGACAGGGACAGCCACGGATGGAGACATGGTGAGGGAGAGGGGGAGAGACAGAGGGGCTGGGGACCAGCCTCCAGCTGGCCTGGCGCTCTGCTCCTGGGCGGGAGGAGGATGTTCTGAGGTGTCCCCTCGGACACGGCGCCACGGAGTCTGTCCTGTGCGTGCCCTGGTGGGGCAGAGCGTCGCAGTGGGGGGGGGGCAGAGCTGCTCGCCTCCTGGCAGCCAGGAAGCAGAGAGAGAGGAAGGGCCTGCAAGGGCGTGCCCACTGGGATGGCTTCCTCCAACCAGGCCACGCTCTGAAGTTCCCATACTCTCCCGATAGCCAATGAGATGAGGCCTCATCCAGCCTTCAGCATGTGAGCTTTGGGGGATACTGTAAGATGCAAATCTCAAATGCTGCTCACATCTCTGGTCCTCTTTCTTTCCTTTTTTTTTCCTTTCTGCCCATTGTCATGAAGGACAAAGTTCCTGAGGTGGGAGTGGGCGGGATATCCGCAGAGGAGGCTGGAGAGGCGGATGGATGAACGTGACAGAGGTGAGCTGGGTGGGAATTGGAGAGGAAATGGAGAGGAGGGCAGGGCCAGACATGGGGGGACTAAATGATGGACAGTTGGCAGGATTTGGGCCACGCAGCCAGTGGCTATGGTGGAGCAGCTAGACACCCTGGGGTGGAGGAGAGGGCGATGCCATTGTGTCTGTGAGGCTCGGGCTGGCTGGGGCCTCTGTGGGTTAGGTGGGTGCTGTGTAAGTCTGGGGGGACACAGGGCTTGGGGGGGTGGGCTCAGTATGTTTCCCAAACTGTCCAGGGAAGCATACTCTATGCAGCTAGACAGGCAGGTGGCATGCAGCGCTTGCTCCCAGTGTTAAAATAAATGTGGGAGAGAAGAAAATCTCACCTATTTATTTCATTTTATTTTTTAAGATAAGCAATTTCGGTTGGAGCCAGCCAAATGGACTGGCTTCTACGTCCTGGCCACCCTTGCACTGAGAAATGCCTTGTTGGGAAGTTGGGGAACCAGGGATAAGACGGGGGACAGCGGATGGGTAAGAAGGGAAAAGATGAAGATGGCCAGGCTTTGAGGAGCAAGGGAGGGAAGGTGGCACGTGGCATGGCGGGTATTTCCCCAACTCTGTCCTCTCTTGTCCCTTTGGGGCAGGCTAGGCCCCTGGCAGCTGACGCACCCCAGAAAACGGGTCCTTTCTTTCCGCTGCCTCCCTGGGTGGCTTTGCCGGGAGACACAGCTCCCTCTTTTAAGACGGGCCCCATGGAAGGTGTTTTCCTTCTGGCCACAGGACAGACAGGTACTGGATGTTTCTGGTACTGGGTTTTTCTCTGCCGGGCAGGTTTCGTGGGTGTGTTATTTACACGGCGGGGGGACGGCTGAGCGGCTCCCTACTGAGGGAGAAGATGATGGTGCCCCCTCAGACCAGGCTCCCTTTCCCTGCCGGGCACAGGGGGCAGGGGTAGGGCGGGCAGGGGCCCTGTGATATGGCTGGAGTCGGTTGCAGGGCGGGTGACCCGTGGCAGGCTTCCGTGGTGGGCGGCGATGGCGTCGGGCCGCAGACGGCGGGCGGGGCAGAGGTGTTCTCTGGGCTCAGCTGTTGTCCCTGGCGTCGGAGGAGGCACTTCCGAACAAGATGTCGCTATCCTGGGACACACCGCTGAGCTGGGACTTGGTCTTGATGAGGAACTGGGTCCGGCGGAACATCAGCCTCTCCTGCTCCTGCTTGAGCTCCAGGTAGGAGCGGGAGAAGGTGTGGAAGATGGAGGTGACGGGGAAGGCCATGAGCAGGATGCCGCTGAGGATGCTGCTGAGCGCCACCACCTGGCCGGGCGTGCTCCTGGGTACCATGTCGCCGTAGCCCACCGTGGTCATGGTGATGACGGCCCACCAGTAGCAGGCGGGGATGCTGGTGAACTCGGGGCTGTCGGCCATCTCGTTCTCGATGACGTAGAGGAGCGGGGCGAAGAGGGCGATGGCCACGCACAGGAAGAGCAGCAGCAGCCCAAACTCGCGGGTGCAGCGGCGGGCCGTGAGCCCCAGCGTCTGCAGCCCCAGCGAGTGGCGTGCCAGGCGCATCACGTAGAGGATGCGCAGGGCCCGCAGCACGCGCAGCGCCAGCCCCACCTTGTCCAGGTAGCTGTTCCCCGCGCCCGGCTTGCGGCGGCCCGAGGCCGCGCCGTCCACCAGCAGCGTGATGTAGTAGGGCAGGATGGCCACCAGGTCGATGAGGGTCAGCGGGCTCCGCAGGAACGCGAACTTGCTGGGCGCCTGGATGAAGCGCAGGAGGAATTCCAGGGAGAACCAGCCCACGCACACCGACTCCACGATGAACACATTGTGGCACATCTCTGAGCACTGGCCCTGGGGAAGAGGGACAAGTCCCCTCAGGGAGGGGCTACCAAGAGTGGGGACCCGGGCCTGGCCTGCCTGCTCCCCATCTTACCAGGCCCTGGGCTCAGCTTTGTCACTCCCTGACCCCAGTGTGAACAGGGTTTGTTTCTGTCTTTCTGTCTGTCTCTCTTGCCAGTCCTGGGGCTTGAACTCAGGGCCTGGGCACTGTCTCTGAGCTTCTTTTGCTCAAGGTTAGTACTCTACCACTTGAGCCACAGCACCACTTCTGGCTTTTTCTGTGTATGTGGCACTGAGGAATGGAACCCAGGGTTTCATGCATACTAGGCAAGCACTCTACCGCTAAGCCACATTCCCAGCCCCTGAACGGGGTCTTCTGTAGGCCTCATTTTTCTCCAGTCTGACCTCAGGCCCCTCCCCCCCAGCTGCTGCTCTGGCTCCTAGCACCGCCTGGTGCTGGACCCCGATCACGTCCAGAACGGCCCCTGGCTGCTCCTGCCTGCGGTTCCTCTCCTGAGCTGCTGAACATCGTTCCTCTAGTGGTGGGGACGTGGGAGCCCGCCCGCCCCGGCCTCTGTTTCTCCCGTCTTCCCCTCCACTGCTCTTCATGGAACCCGAGAACTCGCCCAGCCCTCTGTCCTCAGCATGCCTCTGCCCTGGGACTTGGCGCCTCCCGTCAGATCCTCTGCCCTCAGTCCCCACTCTGCTCCTGCCTTCCCTCCTCCAGCTCTTTGCTGGAGCAGCAGCTTCTCAGACGGACCTGTGAACTCCCTGCTTGCACGAATCCCATTTGTTTGCACTCCATTCCCTTCTCCTGCAGTGTCAGCTCCTCTCTGCGCAGGCCTTAGGAGAGTCCCCTCTCTGGGAGATTACAACCCTCAGGGCAGAGCTGCATTACTCAGAAAAGCCCCACCCACCTCAGTGCCCCAGAGGCCCCGCCCCTGGCAGGTTGTCTCAGGGATGCATTTAGAGGGGTACGCAAAGCTGTCATGGGCCAGGCGGGCAATGCCGCTGGGGAGGGGAGGTGTGTGTGGGGGGGGATACAGAGGATGCTGATCTCTGCCCCCAGGGATTCAAGCCAGGCTGCTTTGGGGAGCTTCCCAGAGACCTTGGGAACCTGCAGTTTTATGGGGAAGCCCTTGCTGAGCATCTTTCATTAACTAGCCGGGAGTTGATTTAAATGCTGACTGCACAGATGGAAGAAAAGCTGCTCTGGCCCCTGGACACAGAGGCCCTGGCCTGCAGGGGAACTGGGGGCCTGACTGTCCTCCATCGCCTGGACCCCATCTTCCCAGAGGACAGAAAGGACAGAGACGAAGGTTCCAGCCAGGTAACTCATGGCTCTCGGAACAGCTAGTTTCTCAAAGTCAGGCTGTCTGGTCTCGTTCTAGGAATATGCTAACGGCTGGCGATGTGAGCCATTTGGCTGGGCCTGTGAGGTCTCAGACCTCTGGGGCAGGAAGCCCCTCCAGGAAGCCTCCGGCACCCCTCTGAGGAGCCCCACGAAGCCTCTGGGCGCCCCTCTGAGGAGCCCCGATGCCCACGCTCTCACACACAGCCTCCTGGTCCTGCGAGGGTGCTGCTCCTCACCCCACCCCAGAAAGACTTGAAGCCCGATCTTGTCTGCTCACCTGTCTCCCCTACAGAGCCTGCATGCAGCAGGTGCCCAAATGTGCACACGCAGGAGCAAGTAGAAGAGTGAACCCTCCCGTCCCTCCCCCAAAATGAACCTGAAGAGCACATCACCAAGTCAGTATAAAAAACGCCCACCGCGACACTTTCCTAGCATGGGAGGCCTCCCATCCACACCATGGTCCCCAAACCAACCCCCATCAGCCCCCCTTAAAAACAACAAGTCGGGCACTGGTGGCTCACGCCTGTCATCCTAGCTACTCAGGAGGCTGAGATCTGAGGATCACAGTTCGAAGCCAACCCAGGCAAGGAAGTCTGAGATTTTTTTTTTTTTGGGTCTGGTCATGGGGCCTGAACTCTGGGCCTGGGCGCTGTCCCTCAGTTCTTCAGCTCAAGGCTAGCGCTCTACCACTTGAGCCACAGCGCCACTTCCAGCTTTTTTCTTTTTGCTTATGTGGTGCTGAGGAATCGAACCCAGGGCCTCAGGCATGCAAGGCAAGCGCTCTACCACTGAGCCAGCTTCCCAATCCAGTCTGTGAGATTCTTATCTCTATTAAACTACCAAAAAACCCAGAAGAGGAGCTGTGGCTCAAGTAGCAGAGTGTTAGCCTTGGGCAAAATAAACTCAGGGACAGTGCCCAGGACCTGAGTTCACGGCCCAGGACTGGCACCAAGAAAACAAAAGAAAACAAAACCCAAAAAGCAAAAACAAAACAATCAACATGAAAATCCCCCAAACAATAAGCAGTATCAGAAGCTGAACACTATTTTCCTGATAAAATTAGAGCGTCGGAAGCTGAAAAGAATCTGTACGAAGTCCAGGGACTCCTCTGGTCTACATGGTGAGCTCGCTCCGTGTCCTTCTGTCCCCCTCCACTTTCTCCCTGGCCGGTTGTGTAAGCCCTGTGCACGCTCAACCCCTTCACATAGACTCGAGTATCCACAGCACTGTCACAGGCCCAGGGCAGATGAAGAAACTGAGGCACAGACAGGTAGAGCTTTGCCCCAGCCTCCCGCTGGTGGGAGCTGAGGAGGGGGGAGGGGGAGAGGCACGGAGGCCGCTGGGCTCCTCCTTCCTTCCCTAGCATGGCCCCCGGCCCCCTCCGCTTATCAAACATTAATTTTGTTGGCTGAGTGCTGTTTAATACCTTTGTAAAAAATTCAGTGGATAAAAAGTGCCAGCCATCCTCCGTGGCTATCCACGCCCATGGGGAGGGAGTTTGTGGTTGCTCTTCCAGCCAATGTCTCGCCATGCAGCCCGGGCTGGCCTTGCAGGCTCAGTCCCCGGCCTCCACACCCCTGGTGCGAGGCCAGGCCCCGCCCATGGTGAGCACTTAAGAATGCCAAGCCACCGTGCGCATGCCAAAAGAACTTAGCACCTTCAGGGCATGCACTCGGATGGCGGTACTCAATAAATGCTGGATGGCTTTGAACGTGTGTTGGGTTCACTCTATTATTTCTCAAATGCCTACTGCCCTGAATTTGTACCTGAGATCTCATTTTTTGGGGAAACTTCCTCCCAGAACCCCATGCAAAGGGGGTAGGGAAGAGTTACAACTCAAAGTCCAAAGTCTGGGGACTCATCTACCAGGAGGGTGTAATGGGGCATCCCTACCTCCTGTGGAATCGACTTCCACCAAAGGCTTTGGTGCGGGGTGTTGGCGGGGGCTACCCTCTCCTGAGAGGCTGCGGTGCATCTTCCTATGGGAGCCACAGGCAGTTGTGTGGCCGGGGGGGGGGGCGGGGAGTGGGGGAATCTCCCCATCCCCAGGCCCAAGAATAGAGATTAGAGACACCGGGCCTGCTCGCTCTGCCACAGCGTGTGCATTTGCCAAGAGGGCAAGAGGATGACACACCACAGGGGTGCTGGAGGATTTGAGGAGAAAAGATGAGGGCGGAGCTGCAGGCAGCCCCTGGACAGCCTGGGCCTGCTGGGGCCCGAGGCAGCTTTTCAGGCCTGGGGTGAAGCCTTCCACAGATCTTATCCTCAGCACCACACACACCTCCTCACTTCTGGATGAGAGTCCCGTTCAAAACCCAGACGATGGCCTGGTGCTGGTGGCTCATGCCTGTCATCCTAGCTGTGCAGGAGACTGAGATGTGAGGCTCGAGGTTTGAGGCCAGCCCGGGTAGGAAAGCCCAGGAGACTACTTACCTCCAATGAATCAGCAATAAAGCTGGACTGGAGACTGTGGCTCCAGTGGAAAAGATGAGAGAGTCAGGCCTTGAGTTCAAGACCCAGCACCAGCACAAACAGACCAAAGGAGGTGGCCAACACACACTCTTAACACACTGACCCCATGGTTCAGCCAGTGTGCAGTCAGGGAAGACCTCCCGGAGGAGGTGACACCGAGGATGGACGGCTGGCGTGCAGACTGCCCTGTTGCCGGCGCCCAGGGACCCTTCCCTCACCCAGAGCCGGCGCCCTACCTGCTCCTCCTCCTCCCGCAGGCTGGGCAAGGTGCTGACGGACAGGTTGATGGCGGTGACCGTGACAAAGAGCACGGACAGGCAGGCGAACACCTTGCCGGGCAGCCCCGAGTGCGGCCTCTCCACCATGTCGCGCAGGGTCTGCATGCAGCGGCCCAGGCGGCCCTGGCTCCCCGCGGGGCCCGGGCTGTCCCGGCCGTCGCTGTCCAGCGGCTCCTCGTCGTCCTCCTCCTCCTCCCGTTCCACCATCTCGGCGAACTCCTCGATCTTCTGCAGGTAGCGGCGCTTGCAGCAGCCGTCCAAGTGGTCCTCGGCGATGCCCCAGTAAAGCAGTTCTTCCTGGAAGGACAGGGCGCACATCTCCCTGAGCAGCCGCAGCTTGCCCGCCCGCAGGAAGGTGAGGATGGTGCCGAACGCCCCGGGGTTGCGGTCGAAGAAGAACTCGTTGCAGGTGACGTCGTAGTCGTCACACACGCTGAGGATGTCGTCGAAGTTGGTGCAGGCCTTGAGCTGGCCCAGACGCGTCAGCGGGAACTCGTCCAGCGTGGTCCAGGGCAGCGAGTACTTGATGCCGCCCACGTTGATGATGATCTGCCGGCGCCGGTCCCCGGGCGGGGGTCCGTCCTGCGGCCGCAGCCGCTGCGCGCGCCGGTAGAAGGCGCCCTTGATGGCCTGGCGCGGCGGGAAGAAGGCCGGGTGGAAGGTGGCGTCCGAGGTGCAGCTCAGGGCGCTGTAGTCGTAGTCAGAGTTGTCTCCCGGTAACAGGGTCATTTTGGGGCTTCACATCCCTGGAGGGCCTGGGGCGGGGGTAAGGGGGAGAGAAGGGCAAGAGAGACCCCGTGTGACCCCAAGTCTCAGCCAGGCTCTTCCTTTCCACTATCTAAGCCACTCTGAAGTCGGGAATCAAAGTGTGTGTGTGTGTGTGATACTAGGGCTTGAATCATGCTCTACCACTTAAGCCACAACTCAACTTACAGCTTTTTGATGGCGATAGAGTCTCATGGACTTTCCTGCCCAAGCTGGCTTCAAACTGTCATCCTCAGATCTCAGCCCCACAGTGCTATCCCTGAGCTTTTTTTGGCTCAAGGCTAATGCTCTACCACTTGAGTCACACCCCCACTCGTGGCTTTTGGCTGGTTTCCTAAGAGAGAAGAGTCTCACAGACTTCTCTGCCCGAGCTGGCTTTGAACCATGATCCTCCGATCTCAACCTCCTGAGGGACTAGGATTGATTACAGGCGTGAGTCACCAGACCCTGTTAGGGATTAAATTCTTGCTGTCCCAACCTGCAGACCTGGCCCATCCCCCCACCCCCAAGGCTCTGCCCACATCCCTCCTCTGCCAAGCCCTCCCTGATCCCTCCCCCACCAATGCAGCCCCCAAAGCCTAAGCCACTCACTCCCACCTTGTTCCGACCCATTGCAGGGCTGGCGCTGGGGTGCATTTACGTGGACACTGTCTCCCCTAGAGCGCCCCCCTCCCCGGAGGCCAGGCCAGGCCACTCACTCTTTCACCTGTCCCCAGACTCAGGGATGAACGGGTGAGTGAATGGCCAGTTCCTCGGCTTCCAACGCCTGGCTCGGTACTCATCTTCAAGGGACCCTTTGGACTGGCTCCAGAAATGGGAGACAGACACCAAGTACCAGAGGCAGGAGGCAGTGGACAGAGACGCGCCCTGTGAACACAGGTCTGCACACGCGCCAGCCGGGGCTGCCTCGTGACTCACAGTGGTGGGGGCCCAGCTGCACTCCTGCCTCCTGGAAGCCTTTGGCACTTCCAGCTAACTCCGCTGCCCTTCCCTCGACCACGGGCGCGTGGCTCTGGCCCTGCAGAAGGCTGCTGCCTGGGGACGCGCAGGTCCTCCCTCACCCCCGAGTCCCTGCGCACAGACAGGCTTGCCCACCGGGTAGGTCTCCTGCCAAGGAGCACCAGATGACAGGCACTTCTGGGAAACTGAGGCCAAACTGCCAGCTTGCACAGACTCCTCCCTGTCAGCCCTCAAAGCCAAGGGTTTGCGCTGCTAAGGAGAGACTGTTTATTCAGTACCAGCTCACAAGCTGAGCTCGGTTCAGGAATATTTTACTTGGCTTAAAGAAGTTTCTGCAAATTGAGAAATTTCATGTAAAAAAAATCCATATTCTTGGCTTCTCTTGAAAAAAAAATCCGAATATCTGACAACACTAGGTCCAAATTCCAACTGCGAAATGGCTGTCCCCTGCAGCACCCCACTCCTCCCAGACGCCCACTCTACTCACGAGCGCTTCTTTCCCTGGCCCGCGGGCATTTGAGCCAGGCCTCCGGGTGACCCAGCAGAGCACTGGGGAATCAGCCATCTCGGGGACGGTGGTAAGCTTCAACGACTTTGGATTTTATAATCACCAGCCCGTCCCCCTGCCCGACCCCCAGCCGAGGCGAGCAGGGCAGTTCCAAGTGGCGATCGCTGTCCACTACACCCCCACCCTCTGCAGGGGTGAAGCGGCCTGACAAGAGCCAGGCTGTGGGACCCCCTGAAGGGGGCCCCCAGCAGGAATCACATCACAGAAGTCTGTCAGCTCTCCACTCATGGTTGAAGAGAGCTAGCATTTCCCAGAGCGGGCTTTGGACCACGGGGGCGCACCCGTGTTTGGGATACACACCGTTCCTGGCCTCCCCAGGCAAAGCCTGCCAGGCGCCTGGAGCGTGGGAATCAACCCTCTGGGGTGCATCACACCCAGCCACGTCCCCTTCCAGCTTTATTCTTGCCACCAAAGACAAGAGCAAAATGACAGATTAGCAAGAATGACACAGAAGCCGCCCCAGCCCCAGGGCTGCGCTGAGATCCCACCACCTCCGCTCTCCAGGGGTCGCCTTCCCACAGTCCCGCTGCTCTCCCCTCCCCAAGCCTTCGCTCCTTTCCCCCCACATCCCTCCCAAGGCCTCTGCTGTCTCCCCACCCCCACGGCCTCCCCACGGCCAGACAGCTCTTCCCAGCAGGCTGCTTTGCACAGGGGACGGGGAATCTGCAGGACAGAGGCCCTGGCAGGGAGAAGCTAGAGTTTGCTGGATGAGGAGTGGGTCCCTTTCTCCATCTGTGAGATCAGATGGGATGATCTAGGGGCTGTGGAGGACGGTGTATGGAGGATGACTGTGGAGGACGGTTTGGAATTCTAGACTCCAGTCAAGTCCACCAATCAAACAGGCCCCGCAGGCCGGGAGACACAATGCTGCTGTCACCACCCAGCCAGCTACACCGTTCAAGGACCTCGGGTCTCTCCTGTTGCAGCCTGAGCCCTCGCATTCTGGGGGAGGGCTTTGGGAGCCACACTGGTGGGAGGGAGGGGGGGCTTGTCAGGGGAAGGGGTGTGGGGCCTCATGGGTGGAAGGGTCCAGGCTGCTGATTCCCAGGGTGATGTCTGCAGGTAGAGGAGACAGAAGAATCCAGGTACTATCTTGAGAGTAGACAGGACAAGGAGCAGGAGAGCTGGCAGGGCAGAGTTAGGGAAGGAAAGAGGGAGAGAGGGAGGGAGGAAGGAGAGAGTGGGGAGAGGAAGGCCGGTATTTCACTTGGAGATGGCGGCAGGCATGCTGGGCACAGGTGGAGAGGAAAGAGGGCTGGGTGACCTTTGGAATTCTCCTGGAAGAAAAGCCACTGGACTTGCGGATGGATGGAGGGTGCTGTGGCATTTTCTGTGGTGCCATTTACTGAGGAGACAGGTAGGTGGCGCTGTGATGAGCATGCGTGAGAGGGAGCACTTCCTGGCTGTGGGATGGTGGACAGAGGAGGACGAAGCCAAATCCAGGGAAGGGTAAGGATGGCGCATCTTCCATGGCCAGCATGGGGCCATCACAGGTGATGTGTGTGTGTGTGTGTGTGTGTGTGTGTGTGTGTGAAGTTTGATTTTGTGTGTGTGTGTGTGTGTGCGTGTGCGTGCACAGGCACATAGGTGCACGCGCACGCATGCGTACAGGCACCACCTGGATGGTATGGTAGGCAGGAGGGGGCCCCCCACTGGTGTCTCCATCCTTGGGGTCTGTGAGATGGTGCTGGGTAATCACTGGTGGAGTTGACATCAGCTAATCAGCTGATACCAAGTTCAGGAATGTTCTGTGTGGACTCTTTGTCACTGCAGGGCTCCACGTATGTGAGGAGCAGAGGAGAGAGCCAGGGACATGGCGGCGGGCGGGGGGCGAGGAACTGGATGTGGGCTCGGAGCGTGGGGGAAGGGGCAGGAAGGAAGCAGGGTGGGGCTGGGGTTCCGAAGACTGGGAAGACAGGCCAAAATGGGGCCCAGCCTGGCCCAGCCCTGATTTCAGCTAAGCCAGCCCCCGTGGAAGCTCTAGAATGGTAAGTTCATCCATGCGGTTGCCTCATCTGCTTGGTTTGGGGCTGGCTGGGGGGGGGGACTCGGCTGGAGAGCGCCCCCCCCTGTGAAATCAGGAGCCCTGGATCAAGGTCAGTGGCTCCACCTTTGGGTTTGGTTTCCTCCTCCTCCTCCTGAGTTACAGAAAAGACAAAAGGCAGAAGGCCCCGGCCTGTCCCCGATTTACCCTCCACGTGCAGCTGTGACGTAAGACTTAGCTGTGACTTCATCCTCCTACCCACACGAACATGCTGTCCCCGCCCCACTGGGGTTTGAACCTCAGGGCTGGAGGGAGCTCAGGCTGGGTGGTCCTCCGGGAAGGCCACGGAGCACTGCTGAGCATAATGAAGCTCACTGTTGCTCTGTGACCCCCAGAACCCCACTCCCGGCTTTGCTCCCCAGACCTGCAACCAGAAGCTGAAAGACACATTCTTTTTTTTTCTTTAATTTTTGTACCAGTACTGGGGCTTGAACTCAAGGCCTAGGCACTGACCCTGAGCTTTACCATGGAAGCCTGGTGTTCTACCACTTAAGGTGCAGCCCTTCTTATGGCTTTTTGCTGGTTAACTGGTGATAAATTGGGGATTTTCCTGCCCAGGCTGGCTTTAAACTGTGATCCTTGGATCTTGGCCTCCTTAGTAGCTAGGATTACAGGCATGAGCAGGCTTCTAGCTCCTGCACTGGAATCTCGAATGCAGGTTTGCTTCTTGGATTTATTTGATCTTAGGACAAGGTACTGTCCTGTGTGGCTTGGTTAGGGGCCCTGGTCTCCCCTGGCCTCCCCACCGGAATGCTAGGTGCAGAGGGCAGAGGCTGCAGATTGCGTGGGAAGCAAACCACGGATGAGCTGTGGGCTCAGCCACACACGCAAAGCATGGAGCCCAGCGGAGAGGCAGTTTACAGCACTGCACTATTTATGTAAATGAATGCACACGTCACACACGTCAGAAGGGCTCAGACACAGTTAAGGGTCTCTAGCAAACCACATGGGCAGTCCCCACAAGGTCAGAAAAGGGGGACTGGACCAAGAGGGAAAATGCGTAAGGCAAGTCAGCCTGCCCAGGCCAAGGAAGAGGAAAAAGAGCAAGAGGAGCAGCAGCAGCAGCGCTGAGGTAGACCAGTAGGTCTCATAACTGCTTAACTAGGTTAAAATGGAGAAGCCCTGGCTTCCCTAACGCCCTGGGTGCTCACAAAGTGCCCAGGGCTCAGCTGTGCCAGACAAGCAGTTCCTAGCATCAACTTTATGAGAGGGTGGAGAGGAGAGGAGGGGAGGGAGGAGAGGGGAAAGGAGCCGCGGTGGGACTCCACCCGTGCCTGGACACTCTCGAGGGGCCGCCTGGGCTTCGGCAGGCGCTCGCTGGCCCTCTGCTCAGGCCGCTGTGGGAGGCAGCAGGGCTGTGGGCTCCTGCTTCCCCGGAGAAGTGGAAACCCTTCTAACGTTGCTGCAGTGGGGTCCCCTGGATCACGGTCAGACCTCCCTGCCCTCAGGCCACGTCCCCCCTCCTGGAACAAAGCTGGTGCTCACACGCGGGGATTCAGGCTAGGTGGAGAACACGTTTCTGAAGACAAAATGGGGGGGGGGGAGACATCCCGCCTCCTAAGGCTCTAGAATCACCAGGTACATGACAGACAGACCGTGAGTGTCCCCTGTGCTTCCTGCGGGCCACCCGTTTCCTATGGCCTGCGAGTGATGTTATAAACATGTAAATGGCCCTTGGTAGAATAAAGGTTCTTCACCCCTGAACTGTAAAGCATCACTGAGCGGAGGCCCCATCCTGGGCTCAGGGCGTGACGGAGGGCCGGGAGGCCCCAAGAGACGAAAGTCTAAGCCAGGCTGGACTGGCCATGGCTGGTGCTGACCGGAGGAGCCAGTGACTCAACCGGAGCCAGCCAGCCTTTGCCAGCTCTAAGCTCCATGCAGTCTCGGTAAGAAGCCACTACAGGGCTCCTGGTGACTCACGCCTGGGATCCCAGCTACTCAGGAGGCTGAGATCTGAGAATCACCAGTCTGGGCAGGAACGTCCATGACACTCTTATCTCCAGTTCAGCAGCCAGTAGCCAGAAGAGGAACTGTGACTCCAGTGGTAGAACAAAAAGCTAATGGTCAGCTCCAAGGCACTGAATTCAACCCCCCCCCTTCGCCCCATACTCACACGCCTGATTCCATCCCACAGCCACGACTATGAAGGACACAAAAAGATTCCACAACCGTCAATCAGTGAGCCTGATCATCATGGGCCTCTTTCAATAAGCCGCTGGCCTCTGCTGGTCCCGTCTGAGGGGCCCTCGGCCCCTCTTCCACATTCAAGGATGCAGAGTGAGCGCTAGCGGCCACACTCTGCAAAAGAAGCCTGGACTGGGACAGTGTAAAGCCAGGCAATACCACAAATACCTCCACCGTACACAGGATGCTGAGGCTCCGAGACGTGAACAGGGGAAAAACAATGAGCTCAGAATCCAAACCACACCCTGCAGCCCCTCGGATCTCCTGATGGGTGGTTCTTCCACCCCCCGTGCTGCTCCAGGGGCTGGGTCCAGTCTCTCCAGTCTACAGACAAGCTTCTGGAAAGGCCTTGGGAGGAGGGGGTGGGAAGCAGGCTTGCCTATGGCTGGCGAAGTATTGTCATCCCTGTGAGACCTGCCATAAAGCACCACAGAAAAACCAACAGAATCCCTGGCTTTGTCAAATTCAGCCTGGCCATCAGAGCCTGTGGGAAGGACACAGGGCAAAGGAAGCAGATGACGGAGCGATGCAGGGCCACAAGCCAGGGAATGCAGGCAGCCTCTGGAAGCTGGAGATGGCCAGGAATGGATTCTCTTCTGGCAGCCCCTGGGTGTAGCCCAGAGATCCACCTGGGATGTCTCCAGATAGCGTAAGGTAAGTTGGAGATGCTTTAAGGTACAATAATATGCTAATACATAAACACGGGAAACTCATACCACCCAAAGCCACGTTCTAGAAGAAAAGCATTTCCTTCCTGAGTCCCCTGGGCCTTGGCTTCTGCTTCTCGAATGTGCCACTCCTAACTCAGAGCAGGGGGTGTTGGAGACCCCTCCATTTCACTCCATGCGGTTCTTCCCTGGCCTTGCATGGGCCTAGTTTCCCTGCTGGTTCATCTGTCAGGATGAGGGCTCCTGGCTGGGCTGACTCAGGCTGGTCATGCTGCCTTTAACCCCAATTAACTCGTTCATCAAAACTGTTCTGGTCATTAGCTCACCCAGAGCCTGGCAGGCTGGATCTCCCAGTCCGAACCTGCCTGGGGACTGTGGATTTGCCACCTGCCATCCATCCATCCACCACACAGTCCCCCCGACCCCGGTCTCACACTCTGAAGTCTGAGGGGGCCTCTATTCCTCCTTCCCGCAAATGAGAGAATGTGCCGGAAGAGCCTTCTCTACAAAAAGACAAGCTGCCTCCTGCACTGCTGGCAAAATGACACCCAACTCATGTCTGCCTCCGGCAGGTGCCAAGGCTGGAACACCTTTCCCACAGCCAGAAAATGAGAGCGAGCACACAGGCTTAAAATCAGGGGTGCGTTTCTTGGGGCAGCAGGAAGGGGGGGTCACCTGCTGCTACACCTCCGAAGAGGGAGACCAGGGCCTAACTGGAGAGGGGCAGGCATGTGGCAAAGGTCACCAGGCCACAGGAACAGCCCGGGCCCCCCCCCGCCCCAGCCAGGCCTCAGCAAATCCACTGCCATCGCGGACGCTGCTCATCCAGGTCCGTCCATGAGGTAATAAAAATGGCCAACTGTGATGGAACACTTGCTGACAGACTCTTTCTGGCCTCTTTTATTTTTTACTAATTCTATTTAGAGGGGCCGTACCAGCCACCATGTTACCCCCAAGGGCTCCATTTCTGGGCCGAAGGAACAAATGAATTCCCAGATCCCTATACTTCTGGCAACTGGAAATACAAACTCTTTAAAAAAAAATCTTTTTTCACCCCAGTACTAGGAATTGAACCCAGGGCCTCACACCTGCTAAGCCAGAGCTCTACCATGTGTCCTCAGACAAAAACCTCTACATGAGGACAGAGGGGTGGGGGAAAGGACAACAAGATCAAGACACCCTCCCAGGGCTGGGGAGGGGCTTCCTTAGTCCCTGACAGAGCCTCTGGACCCCTGTGGCCAGGGCACAGCCCTTGGCCCTTCTGTTGGGGGGAGGGGTGTGCCTGCCCCAGCCCAGCTACCTGTCAGGTGCAGCCCATGTAAAGGGGCCCTCTGATCTGCCCCCAGCCACCTCGCAGCCCCCCAGCCCAGGCCCTCCCGCCCAGCTTCAGAAGGAGACAACTGGGCTTGCCTGCCTTCCAGCGCACTCACAGTTCCCTGTGGGCTTGGCGCGTGTCCCACGACAGACATCTTTCCAGTGGAAAGAGCTGGCTTACAGCACGATGGAGAAGAGCGGTCCCCGGGGGCCGCCGCGCCTGCCAGCCGCTCAGAGCTGTCTCTCCAAAGCGCCCCCCGCGGCCAGGCGCCCAAGGTAGAGATCTGGCCTCTCTGGGCTGGGGAACCCACCCAGGAAAGAGGGTGTGTCCTGGCCAGGACCCCACAAAGGCCCCCGCGCCATCCCTGGCTGGCAGGCTCCCCTGGTGAGGCTCCCCGCGGTGCCCGCAGGTGAAAGGGCTTGGAACACACCTGGCCAACTCCCTTCTGCTCCCGCCCTCCCGCCGTGAGTCAGACCGGCTTCTGTGGGTCCTTTCTCCTCAGCTCAGGATGTCGGAGAAGGAGATATCTACACCACTGTCTCCCTCCCATCACCCACCTTTGGTGGGGGGGCTTTGGTGCATGGCACCCCTGAAGTGCTTAAGAAAATGCCTGCTGAAAGCACGGCTTTGCAAATCAACCCCACTGGTGAGCGACGGCACCCGGCAGTAACCTTAAACCAGTGCGCCCCAGCACCCAGGCCCGCCCTCCCTGATGGAGCTTTTGGGTCCCCTTATTCCTGTCTAACCCCCCCCCAACACACACCACAAGGAACGCATTAGATCCACCCGCATGGGGTGTCCGGGGGTAGCCCAAACCAGCCTGACCTCCCTGGGGCTGCCTTAGCCCCCCACGTCTCCCTAAGCCACCCCGACCCTCCGGCCCAGTCTCAGCCCGCCCCGGGGCTCGCCGTCCCCTGCCCAGCCCCAGCCTGGTGGCAATAAATGTTTGTTGAATGAATACGCGGCTGTCGAGCGTTTGCTGCAGTGAGCTGCCCACACCAGGTGCTCAGCCAATCCCAGGAATGCATGAACTCCGCTTTCCTTCCCCACCGGAAGGCTCCGGAGCGCCGCGTGCGCCCCTCGGGCGTGGGGGCCCCGGGCTCCGCCGGGGCGCGGTCGGTGGCCGTTCAAGTACACCAGAGGTGCTCAATAAATGCGTCCGAGTTCATAGTGAACGGCTCCCTGAGGCCCGCGGGTGGGGTGCGCCATCGGCGCCTCGGGGCGCTGGGAAGGGGCGAGCGGCGGACGCCCCTGCACCCCGCCGGTCTC
>NW_012267291.1:5580103-5620656 GCF_000151885.1 Dipodomys ordii | reverse complement strand
TCCCCAGCGCCGCGGCCCGGGCGCCTCGGGCGTGCGGGACGGCCCTGCAGGTGTCCTGGCAACTCCTCAGGGGCGGCACGTGTGCGGATCCACGCGGCCCGGGCGGGACCCGAGTGGACACTGGAACGGGGTCCGGGCTGCCATCTCCCGGCCTGCCCCGGGGACAGGCGTGGTGCCCCGTACTGCCCGCTCGGCCCGGGCTATGTCCCCACCGGCAGAAGCCAGCTTCCCCCCCCACCCCTCGGCCCTGCGCCTTCTCCCCTCTTCCTGGGGGTCTGCTGCCTTGCTCCGCCATCAGCGACCCAAGAGAGGACGCGCGCAGAAGCCGGTCAGAGGCCGGCTAGGTGGCTCTTCCTTCGTGAGGACAGATGGGCAAGGACCTGCCTGGAGGAACTTGCCCTGGGCTGGGCAGCGGCGAGCCGGGGAGAGACGGCTGCCACGGCGCAGGCTGTGGTCAGGGGCGCAGCGGCCGGCAGAGGGGAGGCAGCCGGGCAGACACCTCTTAGAAGGATGGTGAGCACTGGACGCTGGGCTCTGAGTCAGGAGGAACTCGTCTAGAGCGGATTCTGGCTTGGGGGGCGAAAAGGCTTGTGGGAGGAGCTGGCTAGAGCCCGCGGCGGGAGCCTGGTGGGTCCTTGTGTCTGGTCAGCGGCCTCTGGAGGCGTCAATTGCCCTGAGACTGAAGCCCCGGCTCCACCAGGACCAGGGCTCAGCCACATCCCCGTTCTGCAGCAGCATCACTGTGGGAGGGACTGGTCCTTTGAGGGGAGGGGGGGATCATCTTGGGGTCAGACTGCTGTCCTCTCGGAAGACAGAAAGCCCCGGATGTGGCAGAGGGTCCCCAAGTGTTCCTTTGGGCACTGGAACTGACCATTCCTCAGGCCTGAGCTGGAGCCCTTCCAGCAAGTTCTCTGTTGATTCAGATACACTGGTTTGGGGGCAGGGGTGTCACATTTTGAAGGTCTGAACCTTCAGGTGTGTCTGGCTAGCAGATCTCCTGGGTGCTTAGGGCACGTGGTGGTCGTGTGCCGGATCAGAGGGACCCCCAAAGGCCCTCCAGCAGAGAAGCTGTCCCCAAGGGAACAGGGTACAACCTCATCAACTATTGGGGGGAGCATAGACAGAATGGCTGCGCCCCTCCCTGACCCTCTCCCTGCCAGGGCTCAACTATGTCCAATAAAATCTTCTAAATCCTTTTAAGGAATTCCCTCCGCAGTCCCTCCCTCCTTTCCAGCCTTCCAGATTTACACTCTTCTCTTCTTCATTTCCTTGCTGAGGAACTTCCCCCCCTCCCCTCCCCACCCCTCCCCTCCCCACCCCTCCCCTCCCCACCCCTCCCCTCCCCACCGCTCCCCTCCTTGCCTCTCCCCTCCCCACCGCTCCCCTCCTTGCCTCTCCCCTACCATGGATGTGGACACAGCCACTGATGCCTGCTGGCACCAGCGCCAGGTGGCTGCTGGGTGGTTTGTAGCTGTCAGAGGCATGCAAGGGACAGCAGGAAGTTCTGGCACAGTCTTGGTTTATTTGTACCTACCGGGTTAAATCGTTTTTAGATTAGCTGTCAATCTTTAAAAATCAGGAGACCTCACAGAATTTTTTTTTTTCTTTTCGCCTTCCAGAACACTAGGCAGTGATCTTGCCAACCTCCTTTGGAGCACTGTACTGGTGTGTGGGGGGGCTCCCCGCCTCTCCCCGCGCCCCTCCCCGTGGTGGCTGGTCCCCGTGGTCCCTGTGGTTTGCCCCTCAGCCCACATCATGCTGTTTAAGTTCCCACTAGGCCCCTCCCTGCAAGCCAGATTAGTGATTTGTCATCTTGGCAAATGACCTAGAGTTGCATGGTAGATGGCAAAGAAGGATGGGAACTCAGGTCTGTCAGGGCCCAATGCCAAGCTCTCGCTGAGAAATGAACTGGGGTAAATATTGGGGGCAGGAGGAGATTGGCATCGCTGCCTGGTTGACATACCCTAAAAAGGGTGTTACTGTCAGGGGTTTAAGGGTGTTTTCTTCCCATCCATCACCAGCAGTCAGCAAGTCTTAGGTTGCTTTCCCAAGGCAGGAAGGGTATCCTGAGTGGTCTGATTTCTTTGATTCCTCTGCCTTGGGACAGATGGCGGTGAGTGTAGTAGTGCTCTGAAGGGCTTGGGGGCTGGCCGGCCCTCGCTTGGGTCCACTTTGCCGGCAGCGCTCACGGGTGTGCATGCTGCTCTCTGACTGAGGTTGGGGGGAGGGGGGGAGGGTGGAAGTGCTTCCTGTTCTCTTAGGGTCTCTGTGCTCTGGGAACCCCGGCTTTGTTCTGTGTCTGGGATCTCCTGGCTCATCTCTGCCTGGAGTCATTTTTCCAGGAGGGTCCTCGGGACCCAGGACCCCATCAGTAATCACTTGGGACCGGGAGCCGGACAGGAACCAGCAGGGCCGAGGAGGAGGAAGCACACAAGGGGGTACTTTGATTTGTATCTTGCTGAGAGATTTTGATATTTTACTTATCCTGGATTTTTTTTCTGCCCCGATTTTGATTGTAAAAAAATGATCTATGCAACTTGTGGGCAGGGATAGGAGAGGGAAACTGAGGAAAGTGAAGGGAGGGGGGTGACATTGTCCTAAAAGAAATGTGCTCCTTGCTTGACTTACGGAAGGGCAACCCCTCCGTACAGCACCTTGATAATAACAAGTTATATGAAAAAAGGGGTCAAAGTATTATTGGTCCCCATCCCCAGACTCTTTGGTGGCCTCTTAAAGCTTGCACCCCAGTTGCTTCACCCAGCTCACATCCTGCTTCCAGCCTAGGGTTTGTCAAAAAGAACCCGGATTCTTGGGCTGCAAGTGTGGCTTAGTTGGTAGAGTGCTCGCCTCGCACGCATGAAGCCTTGGGTTCAATTCCTCAGCACCACACACACAGAAAAACCCAGAAGAGGCGCTACAGCTCAAGTGGTAGAGTGTGAGCCTTGAACAAAAGAAGCTCAGGGACAGGGCCCAGGTCCTGAGTTCAAGTCCCAAAAGCATTTGAAGAACCCGGGCTCTGGTCTAGCTGTGTGTCTGGACACAGGACCCATGGTGCTCTGAGCCTTGAAGCTCAGGAAGAAAAAGTTCTCTAGTTCTAGAATGATCCAGCTTTCCCCTGAGAGCTGACAGGTGGTGCACTGGTTCCTTGTCCGGGTGCTCTCAGGCTGAGTCACTGGACTTTTCCTGGGCTCTCAGGGCCAAGAGTGTCAGGCGCATCACAGCTCCCAGTGGCCTCCCAATTCTGGGGCTGGGGGTGGGAAGTGTGGCGGGCACCCGTGCCTGTGATCTGCAGCATTTAGTTCTTTGGTCTCATTCACTACATTGTTTCTTTAAGGACCTTTGTGAATGTGTGGGGTACAAAAGCCAAGTCTCCAGGCCTGGGGGAGACCACAGGGGAGCAGAGCCGGGCACTGAGCTGGGGGCGGAAGAGGAGCCCTTCCCCCTGCTGTCCCCTGACACGGCCTGTCCAGAGCTGCTCTGCCACCTCCCGACAGAAGCCACGAGGGTGCTGCTGTGCCACACCGGGGAAGCTTACTCTCTGGGCACTGCTGGGAGCTGAAGCTCTCTGCTCCACCTGCCCTCCCAGTGGGGGCTGTGTGTGCACGCGTGCGTGGTTCTTCTTAGTCCTGACAGTCCACCCAGCCCATGGGAAAGCCCACCTCCTTCACTCAGCTCCCCCCAAGGCTACTACCCTTGGGGTGAGACTGGCTTCCTAGGACTTTAGTAACCAGCAGGCTTGCCTAGAAGAAGGTCTGTGCGGCTCCCCCTGCTGCAGCCCTGCCAGACGGCTGGCTCTGCGGAGGGCACGCACTTCTGCCCCTTGGGAATGGACAGGAGCTCCGTCCCCTCCACCCAGAGGGCAGACTGCATGGTTGAGCAAAATACCATAAGCCGGGCGGAACAACACATGTCTGTAGTTCCAGCTCTAAGAGTCTGAGGCTGCAGGTTCCTTTGGGCCCAGAAGGTCTAGATCAGCCTGGTGAACCCTCTCTCTGAAAATAAACACAAAAAGCTCACATGGGGGTATTTACTAGGTAGCAGACAATCATCCCTCACTCTCGGCTTTTAGGTTTAGCCCACAGTCACCCCGCACACGGGGGCCATTACTGCCCTTGTTTTCAAGACAAGGAAAGGAGATGGAAGTCAGTAAGTTGCCCAGGATTACAAAGCTGGAAAACAAGGGCTCTGATTGCAAGCGGGATGCTGGCTGTCTGGCAGGACGCAGGCCGTCTGTTCTGGTCTCCCTTGCTCCCCTGAGGGAAGGGGGTGCCGCGTCTCTGCTTTGTGTCAGTCCGGGACTGTCATCGCCTCCCTCCTCTCAGAATGCATCAGGCTTGACACCTCCTTTCTTTGGCACAGGGTTGGATGGCTCAGCAGATGGCTCATCTGGCCAGGGGAGGGCAGACTGGGGGTGGGCGGCACAAGAAAGCAGTGGACCTGCCAGCCACGGCCAGGTCCCTTCCGACAGCCCCGGATCCCAGCCGAGCAGGGCCCCCGGGGAGCCCTGGGCCTGAGCTCCTTTGCCTCCCCGTGTTCCCCACGCCTGAGGTCAGCACAGTGCTCCTCGCACAGATCCAGACATCTGCTTCGTTACAGTGGAAGATTTTCAGTCCCCCTTGCCGTGAGCGCCTTGGTTCTGGGCTCTGTTCCCTCTGATTTCCATATGAAATCCTGAGCTCACCTCCTCAGCAGCTGATGGGACCATTTATTTCTTGGGCCTGCAGCCGTGGAGCAGTCTAGGCAGGCTGGGAATGTGCCATCTCATTTAGTTCCTGCAGACAGGGTGGAGGGGTGTGTGTGTGGGGGGGAACACACCGTCACCTGGCAGCCACAAAGCTGTCCAGGCCTTGGCACCTCAGCCCTCCTTCCCCATGGCTAGAGATGAATTTTGTCTTGCTGTCCCTTGGCCACTGAGCCTTTGGGTCTGGGAACCTGGAGAAGGAGAAGCCTATGCTTTGCCACTGTCTCCGCCAGGGGTCCCTAGGTCATCACAGTTGGAACTGCTCCTAGCCGTTGTGTCTCTATGTTCGGTTGAGACCTGGGGACTGAATTACTTTAAAAATGAGGGCTGGGAAGGTGGCTCAGTGGTAGAGCACTTGCCTTGCATGCCTGAGGCCCTGGGTTCGATTCCTCAGCACCACATAAGCAAAAAGAAAAAAGCCGGGAGTGGTGCTGTGGCTCAAGTGGTAGAGCACTAGCCTTGAGCTGAAGAGCTCAGGGACAGTGCCCAGGCCCAGGGTTCAGGCCCCACGACTGGACCAAAAAAATAAATAAAATAAAATAAAAATGAAAAAGCCCAATTATTTTCATGCGCTGGTGTCAGAGCCTGCGCACTGTCCCTGAGCCTTTTGTTTTTTGTTTTTTGCTTAGGGCTGGAGCTCTACCACTTGAGCCACAGCTCCGCTTGCAGTTTTGGCTTTGAACTGGGATCCTCCCATCTCAACTTCCTGAGAAGCTCAAGTTACCCTGTGAACCATCAGCACCTGGCTTACATTCTTTCAGCGGCTGCCTGCGTAGTGAACATAGATTGCTCTCTTACTTTCTCTCTAGACAAGAACAGTCATGTTTACTCCTGGTCAGAAAAGATTCAGGTTCCTAATTATTGCTTAGGGAGAGGAAAGTCATGCAAGGAGCACATTGCGCATCTCTGCACTGGGCTGTGGGAAGAGCTGGTACAGGAAAATGCCAACTCTGGCTCCAGATGTCAAGCTACTGCCCTTTGAGGATGACCCAGGAGGCTCGTGTCACCGGCCAGCATGGCCAAGGCAGTGGTCAGCCGACTTGCTAGCTTGCACATGGAGTCAGTCTCAGACCCCTCCCAGATCGTAACAGCAGTGAGCAATGCATAGTTTGTTTGCAAGACAGTGACCACAGTGCCTCCTACTTATACCTATGTGTTAGCATGCCTTGCTCTGTGTGTTAGCACAGTGCCTGGACCATAGATAGCAGAAGTTCAGTTTGCAGGATGTTTGCAGGATACCTGCCCAGATCAACGGTGAAGGTCCACTGTCTCCATCCTGCTGTCTCTCCATTAGGAAGAGGTTTTCTGGAGCACACGGCCTGGTTTGTGGCTACAGCTCCTAGGAGGCCCAGTACTGTAGGAGGCTGTCTCTGCTCATGCACCCTGGCCCCTGGGGATTCTCTCCCTCCCCTCATGAATCCTGGAGGCTGGGGGTGAGGTTCTTCCTGGAGCCAGAGCTCACTTTTCTCCATCTGCTGCTTGGGAGGTCTAGTTCTGCCTTGTTCCTCTTGCATCTTGGCAGCACTGGGATTCAAGCTCAGGACTTCCCACTTGCCAGATAGGCGCTCTACTACTTGAGCCATGCCTTCAGGCCCTTACAAGGAGAGGAAGCAAAAGGTGACACAAATGACACACCTGGGCTTGATGACCCGCCATCCAGGCCCGGGTGGGGCCGTGGTGCTGGAGCTTGTGGCCCTGGATGACGGGAGGGCGGGGCTTGGACAGCCTTGAGCTGTGTGCGGGCGGCTTGGTCCACACTGGGCCAGCCAGTGTTCCACTCAGCCTTGGGGTTTTTTGGGGATGGGGTGGGGTAAGGGAGGGAGCATGACCCTGCTACGTAATCCTCAGTAACCCCAACTAGAGACTCCAGAGAGCTGTGGGGGTCTACAGGGTGGGACTTGGTGTGGTCTCAGATATCACCTGATCTCTTCCTGTCTGGCCTCCTTTAGCAGTCCTCCCTTCCCAGCCCAGCGCCTTCAGGATGGAAATGTAGCAATTTCTGCATTCTCTTTGCTATCCTTATTCGAGTGTCAACTTTATCCTTGTCTGTCCTTGAGACCTTAAGAGCTTGCTTTTGAAGTAGGGGAAAAAATGACAAAAGGAACCTTATCGCTTTCTCTGTTCATTTCTGCAGAAACAATGTGAATCCTCTTGCACACTTAGCCGAAGGGGCGGGAGGGAAGCAGCAAAAGCACCAGGTTGCACCTGTTTCTGGGTGGGTAGGAATTCTGGGATATGTTGAGGCAGAATTTGGGTTCCCAAGCTGATGCTTTTCTCCTAATACATAGTCAACTAATATTTATCAAGCGCCTATTACGTGCTCAGTGCTTCAAGGATTCATGGGTTTCCAACTGCTTTCTTCTCAGTGGTCAAGCCGCAGTTCCTCCATTTCTTTGCCTGTGACTGGAATGATAGTCTTCTAGACTATGATTTGATCTATCTTGTTGATCTACTTATTTATTCCTTTTAAACAACATGCATTGACCCCCTACTATATGCTAAGACTTGTACTGGATCGACTTGTACTTTGACCACGAGAGAAAGTCAGTATTAGCAAGCAAGAGAAGCAAGCAAGAAAAGCAAGCACCGCAGATAGACACATCTGTCAGCACACAGGAGAAGCAAGTAGAAGGGCTGGGAAAGGGGGCTAGGCTCAGCCCACTTAGCTGACTCAGAGATTACGTGTGTGTGTGTGTGTGTGTGTGTGTGTGTGTGTGTGTATGTGTGTGTGTGTACTGTACTGAGGCTTGAACTCAGGGCTTGGGCACTGTCCCTTAGCTTTTTGCTCAAGGCTGGAACTCTACCACTTAAGCCACAGCTCCACTTCTGGTATATTGCCAGTTAGAAATTAGAGTCCCATGGACTTCCCTGTCTGATCCTCAGATCTCAGCCTTCTTCTGAGTAGCTGGGATTATAGGTGTGAGCCAATGGCTCCCAGCCAGCAGACTCAGTTCTTGCTGGGGCTGTGGATATGGCCTTGACTCCAGCCAGTCCAACACCTCCCTCTCCTCTAGTCAGAGGGAGCAGGAATGCTGGGATGGAGGAGGACTGGGGTGGTGCTGGGCCGTGGGCTTCTGAGATGGCTGTAGGAATAGCATGGGGGCCACAGGCCTCCTCTTTTCAGAGCGGGATGCCTTGCTTCAAGGACAGCAGAGAACATGGCCAGCGGTTGCCAAGGTGTTTAGCTGTGGAGGACATGTCGCTTCCGCAATCTGGGCCAGCAGTGTCCTGTTCCGCAATCTGGGCCAGCAGTGTCTTGTGAGGCCCACGGGTGTGTGTGACTGTGTGACTCCGGTGGTCTGACATGCCCCACGGAACACACAGGCTGTGGCCATCCAGCCAGCTCCTCTGTCCAAGGCCAGACTCCGCCATTGAGAACCCACTGGGAATCTAGCTTATTATAGAAGGCACGAAGTGGCCCAGCTTTCATCGTCATTGTCATTTCCAGAGTGGGAAAGCCTGCGGTTCGGTGGCCAGACTCCAGCCTGGGCAGAGAAGTGCAGGGTATTCACCTCCGTCCACTCTGGACAAAACTGCGTGGCTTTCTTGTGCCTCAGTTTACCCAGGATAAAAGAAGAATCATGGACTTAAGTATTTGACGACGGTTCTTCCATTTCAGGCTTCTGTGCTGGCGCACATGCGGCGGGTGCGGCGGCCCAGCTGGCCCTGGGTCGCTGATACCAAGCCGGAGGCAGGAGAGTCGTGGTGGCTGCTGCCATGCAGTCACTTGTGGGTGACCTCTGCAGAGTGAAGTCATTATTGCTGCTCTTCAGCAGAGGGGCTGGCTACGTACAAGGTGCTAGGTTCACCAAGGACCAGGCCAACTCGGAGCAGCACCTTTAGAAAGGTGCTAAGATGTGGTGCTTCATGGTGCCTGACTGACTTGTTTCTGATTTAACAGGTTTGAAAGCTTTGCACTAAAATCTTCAGAGTGTAAGAAGCATCAGGCAACACAGACAGAGGTGTGACTGGCTGGCTTTTCAGCTGCACCAGTGAGGATTATGGGAAAAGCCCTTTGCTTTCTAACTTCCCTTGAAGTTGGTCAAATACAGTAATAGGTATTTGTCATTAGAAGGCTGTGTTTTGTTTTGAGTGGCCACAGTCGAAAAGCACTATAAACCACGCCCCCTAAAACAATGGGCATGGATTCTCTCAGCATTCTAGAAAACAAAAGTTCACAATCGAGGCGTGAGCTGGGCCACACATCCTCCAGTGTTTGTTTTTGTTGCTGTTGTTGGGCTTGAACTCTGGGCCTGGGCACTGTCCCTCAGGTCTTTAGCTCAAGGCAAGTGCTCTACCACTAGAGCCACAGCGCCACTTCCAGTTTTCTGATGGTTTTTGGGAGATAAGAGTCTCGTGGGGCTGGGAAGGTGGCTGGCTCAGTGGTAGAGTGCTTGCCTTGCATGCATGAGGCCCTGGGTTTGATTCCTCAGTACCACAAAAGCAGAAAAAGCTAGAAGTGGTGCTGTGGTTCAAGTGGTAGAGTGCTAGCCTTGAGCTGAAGAGCTGAGGGGCAGTGCCCAGGCCCAGAGTTCAGGTCCCAGGACCAAAAAAAAAAAAAAAAGAAAGAGTCTCATGGACTTTTTCTGCCTGGGCTGGCTTTGAACCTTGATCCTCAGATCTCAGCCTCCTGAATAGCTAGGATGCCAGGCGTGAGCCACCAGTGCCAGCTACCTCCTCCAGTGTCCAGCCTAGTGGCCTCCAGTGGCTTCCGGCTAGCAGCCACCACCTCTATCTTCGTGGAGCTTTCCTTCTGCTGTGCTCCTGGGCTCCGGCCTCCTGTCCTCTCTCTTGCAAATATGAAGACCCTGAGTTAGCGCTCCTTCCCTAGTCCAGGGTAATTACAGCTGCTGAGACCTTATTCCAAATGAGACCACATTTGCAGGGATGGGGGTTCACAGGGAGGTGGGCACACAGACCAGTCCACCTCAAGAATGGATGGAACCAGCACAAAGCTCAGATCTGTTTCCTGAGTAGCTAGGATTATAGGCGTGAGCAACCAGACTGGGCTCAGACTTCTCCCCAGTGCTAGATGTGGGGATCCAGCTGCTTCCACGGAAGCCACGTGTGGGGACCATATTCTGGGTCCCTGAGTGCTCATGGTGACCAGGTCCTCCCAGAGGGCAGAGTTAGGAAATCTACATTTATGATTGATACATGAAATCAATCACGTCACTTCAAAGCCAGCACCACAGGGTGTTAATTTACCTCATTAATTTCACTCTATCCCCAACCTCTAGCTCATCAACACACATAATTGCTCCGTGCTTCTGTCACATCACACCGACACTGTGTCAGAACAACAATGTTGACGTGGCTGTCAACACCACGATCGCTGAACACCACGTGCTGCGGCAGCTGTGCCAGCGGCAGCCACAAGGCCATACCCAAGGTCACTGGAAAGCCCTCCTCCCCCGGAGACATGTCATCTCTCACTTGCTTTTCCTTTTTCAAGCATTGCTTTAAAAAAATTGAACTTTGTTTATACAACATGGCGTCAGTAACCTGTGGGAAGGGACTGGCCAGGGCCAAGGGATGGTGCCGAGAGGAGCATGAGATGGGAGATCTTCCTGGGTAACCCATGCGATTCCAGGGAGGCAGAGAGAAAATGTAACGGGAGAAGAGACTGGAGAGAAGAGGCCTCTGACATTGAAGATGGCAGCAGAACCCCAAGCCAAGGGATACAGGTGGCCTCTAGGATCTGGCAGCAGTAGGAAGAGAGCTCCTCCAGAGCCTCCAGGAGGGGCAGCACTGGCCACACATTGCGTTTCAGTGGGTCCCTGACAGTCCAACAAGGCAGCATTTCTTAATAAGGAGGAGCCGGACACCAGTGGCTACACTGTCATCCCAGCTGCTCAGGAGGCTGAGATCGAGAATTGTGGTTCAAACCAGCGTGAGCAGGTAGAGTCCATGAGACTCATCTCTAACGAAGCACCAAAAAGCTGGAAATAAAACTGTAGTTCAAGTCGTTGGGCACTAACTTGGAGCACAGAAGCTCAGGACAGCGCCCAGGCTGAGTTCAAGCTGCAGGAATGGCACGCGTGTGCGCGTGCGCATGCGCGCGCGCGCGCGCGCACACACACACACACACACACACACACAGAGAAGATGGTCAAAGCCTAGCCTTTAGACACCGGCAAGTCTCTCATTTTCCTGGCACTTTATATTCTGAGGACCTTGCTTTCTTCCCTCCCTCCCTCCCTCCCTCCTTCCCTCCCTCCCTCCCTGCCCCACTCTCTTTCTTTCTTTCCAGTCCTGGGGCTTGAACTCTGGGCCTGGGTGCTGTCCCTGAGCTTCTTTAGCTCAAGGCTAGCGCTCTACCACTTGAGCCACAGCACCACTCCCAGCCTTTTCTGTGTATGTGGTACTAAGGAATCGAACCCAGGGCTTCAAGTATGCTAGGTGAGCACTCTACCACTAAGCCACATTTCCAGCCCCACAACTTTCTTTTTGATTTGTCCTGAATGCATCTTCCTCTCTCCATTTTCCTTATTGTCTAACCTGAGTTCATCAGCCACGGCAAGGAACGATGGCTAGGCTAAGCCAAGCGTGGCCACAGCCTGGTCCTGGACAGTGGCTTTCCCGGCTTTTCTTATGGCTTCAAGTTGTCATGGTACCTTCTGGGAAAAGGGTTGTTCTTTGGGAAAAGCATTTCAGAGGAAAGCTGGCTGGTGTCAGCTCCTATGACTTCTCTCTGCCGAGCCCTCCTGTGAGGATGTGGTGTGTAGGACTGTGCAGCCATCTTGTGACCAAGAGGTAAGTCAGAAGAATTGCAGGCATACCTGTCCTTGGTGAGCCACTGGGTGGACCCTGAATGAATTGCTTGTGAAGTAAGCCATGAATGTTCTTAGGGTTTAGACCTGACTTGATACACCAGAGCAGGTAACTTCTCCCTGTCTTACTTCACTGTAAGGAGAGGGTGAATACTGCAGAAAGTTGTGGAGGTTTAATGAGATGATCGATGCAAACATCCTGATGAACTGTTAGGCCTTTGTGCTGACACACTGTGGATGTTTGTGCTGACACACTGTGGATGTGTGTGCTGACACACTGTGGATGTGTGTGCTGACACACTGTGGACGTGTGTGCTGACACACTGTGGACGTTTGTGCTGACACACTGTGGATGTTTGTGCTGACACACTGTGGATGTCTGTGCTGACACACTGTGGACGTTTGTGCTGACACACTGTGGACGTTTGTGTTGACACACTGTGGATGTTTGTGCTGACACACTGTGGATGTGTGTGCTGACACACTGTGGATGTGTGTGCTGACACACTGTGGATGTTTGTGCTGACACACTGTGGATGTTTGTGCTGACACACTGTGGATGTTTGTGCTGACACACTGTGGACATTTGTGTTGACACACTGTGGATGTTTGTGCTGACACACTGTGGATGTTTGTGTTGACACACTGTGGATGTTTGTGTTGACACACGGTGGATGTTTGTGTTGCTCTGTCCATCAACTGAATTAATCGGGGATGGCATGGAGGCTCTTACGGTAAGTGTCTTCTATTGATTATTTACTCAATTATCCAGTAAATATGTATTAAGAGCCTGCCATGCTGACACAATGGAAATGTACAAAATCATTCAAAGAGAACATAACGCAAGGAACGAAACCTAGCAAGTTTTCTATCAGGCTCCATCCTAGTTTCCTTCCGAGAGCGGTGTTTTGTAGACCTGATTCCTGCGTTCTGTCCTCTGATGCGTTTGATCCACTCAGCAGCACATCCAGGCACTCCTGTGCTATTACTGACTTCAAGGTTCTCTTAAAACGAACTTACTTGTTTGGGTTGAGGAGGTTCATTTCAGAATTGAAAGAAATCTATTTTTTTAGTCTTAAATCTTTCTACAGATCATTTCTACACATCTTATTCAAATGATCTCCATCTGCGGGGGGTTATAGCCCAGTTGGCAGGCAGGCTACCTGGGGCAGAGCTATTGTAAAATCCACCATGAAAGTTCTTTTTGTGTGTTTACATTGCAGTGTACCTTCCTGCCTCCCTGCCTTTTGCCAGTTCTAAGGACCTGGCACTGTCCCTGAACTTATATTGCTCAAGGCTGGTGCTCTACCACTTGAGCCACAGCTCTGCTTCTGGCTTTTTTTGGTAGTTCATTGGAGAGAAGAGTCTTACAGACTTGCCTGCCCGGGCTGGCTTTGAACTGTGATTCTCAGATCTCAGCCTCCTGAGTAGCTAGGATTGTAGGCATGAGCCACCGGCACCCGGCCACATTTTCTTTTTAAAAATTAGAATCTAACTCGAAGCTAAACAAATTCGTAGTTGGTTTATTCTCCATGTCAAGAGGAAAACTTCCAGTTCATAAGATCCAGTGCCCTGGAGGAAAAGAATTGGCCATACCCAACAATCACCCCTGACTTACTCTGGAAGAGCCACTGTTACTCCGTGTTGCTGTTCAGTTTGTCAGCGCTGCGGTCTATACTGTGAGGCACAAGCCAAGGGAGGAAGGAGTCATGTGGCTCAGGGGTCAGAGTTCCAGTCCATGCTCAGTCAGCCCCATTGCTTTAGGCAGGTGGGAGGCAGAACATCGTGGTGGAAGGGTGTGAGGGAGGAGAGCTGTTCGCCTCTCTGTGGCCAGGAAGAGAGAGAGGGGACAGGAAGAGGCCCAGGGCAAGAGTTAGCTCCCACAACCCACAGATCTCCTTCCTCCCAGTGAATCCGCCCTGCCTCTGAGAGCATACCAGCCTTGGACCAACCCTCAGATAACGTCAGAGCCCTCAGGATCACAGGCTTCTCAATGGCTGTGCAGCTGGGGACCAAACTTTTCACACAGAAGTCTTTTAGTCACGTGTCACAACCAAACCAAGCTACTAGCCCAGAAGCCAAGATCCAAACGCAGACAGAATCTTTCCCGTGGTTAAATCAAGGCCGCACCTTCGTTGTGTATCAACTAGCACCGTCTTGCACAACAAAAGCTGTCCCTAAACCCTGAACAGAATAGTTCTGCTGAGCGAAAATACTTTATTTTTGAGCCAGTACTGAGGCTTGAACTCAGGGCCTAGGTGTTGTTCCTATACGCTTTCCGCTTAAGCCTGGCTCTTTACCACTTGAGCCACAGCTGTACTTTTTTTCCCCCACCAACCTTTTGCTGGTGAATGGGAGATAAGAGTTACAGATTTTCCTGCTGGCTTGGCTTTGAACTAGGATCCTTTGAGCTCAGCCACCTGAATAGCTAGGCTTATGGGTGTGATCGCTGGTACCCAGCAGCGAAAAGATTTTAAAGCTGAAAAACACCAAGATTCATAACTGCTGCAGTGGATCTTGGCAGGGAAGTTAGACATGAGTAATATGATTATTATGTCTAATTATTCCTCAGCATTCATCATCCTTAGTGGAAATTAAGAGGAAATGCAGTGTGGGTTTCTGGTCAGCATCCTCTTTCCTTAGTAACTCTGTGAAACGTTTCTAGGAATCCAAAAGCACCTTCCACTGTCATTTTGTCAGCATGGGGCACCCATCAGATTGACTTCACTTTTGCAGGCTTTAGACTTCCTGAGAGGTTATCAAACCCACCTGAGCAGATCCAGAATTATAAATTGTTTTCCTGTTCTGCAACACTCTTCATGCTGCCGTTTCCTGCAAAATTCAGCCCAAGACGACGACACTTTTCAAGTCGCTGACAGAAAGCTCACCCTCCCGCCGCAGCCCTGTGCACTCAGGGAGTTTCGTGCATGCACGTGCGTGGTAGGAGCTGGCCCTGGATAAACCTGAGCCCGCATCACACAGGCTTCTGGAAACGCCCTGGCGTTGGTTGGCTGATCTTGTGACTGGCAGGTGAACGCATCGGGGTTTGGGAAGGGTTCCACACCCACTGCCTTGTCCTGGGAAGCAGGCTGTGACGGCGGCACTGGGCAGGCAGGATTTTAAGGCTTACTATAAACCATGGGGAGTGGGGGGTCCTGAAGGATGCCATCTGGGGTCAGCCTGGCCCTGATGGCTCACACCTATAATCCCAGCTATGTGGAAGGCCGAGTCCTAGAGATGGAAGATGGAGACCAGGGGGCGTGAACCTCCAAGAGGCTTCATCTCCCATGGACCAGCAAGAAGCCAGAAGCGGTGCTGCGACTCCAGTGGCAGAGTACCAGCCTTGAGTGGAAGAGCTCAGGGACGGCGTCCCGGCTCAGAGTTCAAGCCCCAGGACTGGCACAAACAAACAAAAAACCCTACCTAAACAGTGGAAGCTGCTGTGGGAAATGGCAGACCTCCCTGCCAATGGCCGGTGGCGGCTTTAAGCCTCCACAAGGAGATTGGGAAGGCAGAGTGAGAGGGTTAGGTCTGCGTGGGACAGGCCCGGTGGAGGGACGGGCCTGGTGGAGGGCTGGGCCGGGTGGCTTTGGTGCAAAGCAGACCAGGCCGGTCTCCCTCCCTCCCCGCAGGTGTGCTTACCAGCACTGCCCAGCTGCTTCTTCTCAGGCTGGGCTGGTGGTGAAAAACTGCATTCCAGAATGTTCTCACATTGGACAGCTTGCTCCTGTACGGAGCCGGAGTGGGTGGCAGGGTTGGCGCCGGGTGTGACACTAGAGCCAGGTGGCTTTGCTCCGCGCCAGCAAGGCGTCCCACACAAGGCCTGTGCTGTCAGCTGGCGCTGTGTCGAGGCAGCCGCAGGAGGAGGTCGCGGAGCAGGGACGTCTAGTGACAGGCCCAACCCCGAGGCCACCTCCCCGTGGCTCTGAGGGTCAGGGACAGGAGGCCACGTTCCCTCAATCCTGACGTCCTTCTGGAATGACTTCATCACCAGATTCCCGCTGCAGCGTGCGGGAAGCCGGCCAGGCAAGTAGCAGACACCGAGGGCCGGGCGTGGGGGTCCCGGCGTGGGGAGGGACTGGTGTAATGAGGGTCATTAATTAGTGTGGAGAGGAAGCGCGCAGGCCTGCTGACCTGCGGTCTCAGGAGGCGGTCTGTCTTCTGTCTGCAAGAGGAAGCCAAGGTCAGCCCTGCCCTGGCCTTCCTGTGGCCGGGTCACTCTGTCTGCCCCCCTCCCCCCGGGGGGGGATGCAGGGAGGGAGGCAAGCAAACCTCTGTTGGATTCCCCACCAGCAATAACAACCACCACAACCACAGCTGATGGCCGTTAACGGCTGGGTGGCTCCACAGCTGTAAGGACTCCCCATATTAGATCATTGACCAGGCCGGAAGGTCCGAAGAGCATGTCCTTACAGAGGAACGAAGGAAGGAGCGAGGCTTGGAGGCAAGGGTTCAAAGCTGGCCGGCAGGATGCAAGTGCAAGCAGCGGCCCACGGCTAACCACTGTGCGAGCCAGAGTCCCAGTGTCACTGTGCTGCACACCTGGGCCACTCACAGCCCAGGTCAGCAGTGCGGTGTGCAGACCCGCAGGACCAGCAGGATGCCGGAAGCGGGGACCGAGCTGCCTTGGATGCCAGCACTGGTTCTAGTGTTTTCTTTCTATTGTGCCTGTGTGGAGGTTTGAACTCAGGACCTCACGATCTCAAAAGAAGCCCAGAGAGACAGGGCTGAGTGCTGCTGAGGGCGGGAGGCAGTGGACAGGGGTGGAGCTCAGGGGACTGAGAGCTCAGCTGGGCGTGGTCCTGCCAGCCCCATGGGGTGTGGCTATCGTTGCTCCAGGCGGGTGCAGCTGGCCTTACCTGGATAGGAGGGACGGGTCCTCCAGCGAGTCGGCTGCTCATTGGTCACGGAGGCCTCTCAGAAGGAGGAGGGGCACATACAGCGCCTCCTCCCACAGCTGCTCCTCATTCCCTGGGGACAGCGCTGCTGCCTGTGTGTGCATATCCATCCCCCCAGCCTCGGCCCAGTGCCTTTTACCCAGATGCAGTCTCCTCATTCCTGCAGCCGTGGTGGTCCCAGGGCTTGAACTTGGGGACAGGGCCCCATCCCTGAGTTTGTACTCAAGACTAGCGCTCTACCACTTGAGCCAGCGCTCCACAGCCAGCTTTTCTTTTTTATTGGTAGTTTTTTGGAGATAAGAGTCTCATTGACTTCCCTGCCCAGGTTGGCTTCGAACCACAATCCTCAGATCTCAGCCTCCTGAGCAGCTAGGATTTTAGGTGTGAGCCACCTTCTGGCCTTTGGCTGCACACAAAAGCCACTGGAAACATTGCCGCAACTGAAGCCAGAGAGATGCGATCCTCAGGGGCTCTTGCGAAGTCGCTGGGCGAAGCACCTTACTGTAGAAACAGCAAAGAGGACGGTCCCTAGCAGTCCCCAGGGAAGCGAGGGCCCAGGTTCTGCATGGAAGGACCCTGCCGAGTGTGCACGGTTAGGGTTTGACAAGTGCAGTCCCCTTGGCAGGGATGCAATGGCCATGAGCTAGAAGAAAGTATCTGGCGGGGAGTGGGGGAGGAGGCCTTTGATCAGAAGACAGGCAGAGCCCAGAAAGCTGTGTCTTCTACGCTAAAGACCCAAGCAAGGTGTAGAGGCTGCCTGTGGCCTCTGAGGGAGGAGAGCAGAGTGGCTTGGGAACAGTCGGTCCTAGGAACGGACACAGGGGAGCAAATGCCAGGTGGAGAGTGTGTGCAAACTTGCTGTATTTACTCTTCCACCTGCCCCATCCATTGACCCATCCATCCATCCATCCATCCATCCATCTAACCATCCATGCACCCATCCACCCAACCACCATCTACCCAACCACCATCTATCCAACCATCCATCATACACCCACCTAGACATCCATCCACGCATTCATTTACCATCTGTCTATCTACCCACTCACCTATCCATCCATTCACCCACCCATCCCTCATCTTTCGTTAAGTGTTTTTTTTTAATAATAGCTATCACATTCATATGGAAGAAACTCAAATAGAACGGGAAGATTAAAGGTAAGTCCAAGACCTTGGCAACTTGGTTTTTCTCCCTAGAGAAAAAGTTGCGCGCTTCTTTCATTCCTATGAGGAATACTGTTTGCCCGGAGAGCATGCCTGCTCACTGTGCCCTGTGCCCCACCCCCCACGGGACGCAGATGGGGTGCGAGTGGCATCTCCAGCAAGCTGCAGCTGGCCATGTGCATTCAGGTACCGAAGACAAGGCTCCGGAACGTTCTGCTAAGGGGCTTCATGGGAATTAAACTTGAGCAGGATTGCCGCATGCACCCCCTCCCCCACAGTATCACCAAATCCACTCTCCCCAAGGCCAGCTTCTCATCAGGAAGTGGCCACTCTGGCTGGATGCTAGTGCTTTCCGTTCTATGGCCTTCCATTCTAGTGCATTTGTTCTAGTGTCTTCCAGTAGCTGTGTCTTCTGCCCTGAATTTATAGGTTGTTATTGGAGGAGGGTCAGTACAATAGCACTTTCCTCTGCCCTGAGCAGAACTTGAGTTCATTGTACACAAAGGCTGAGGAGTAGCTCACGCCTGTAATTCTAGCTACTCAGGAGGCTGAGATCTGAGGATCATGATTTGAAGCCAGCCTGGGTGGGAAAGTCTGTGAGACTCTTATCTTCATTTGCCTAGCCAAAGGCTCCAAGTAGAGGTGTGGCTCAAGTGGTAGAGTGCCAGCCTTGAGTGGAAAAGCCAAGGGAGAGTGTGCAGCCCTGAGTTCAAGCCCCAGTACTGGCAAACAAAAACAAAACAAAACCACAACATATTTTTTGTTCTTTTTTTTGTCCATCATGGGGCTTGAACTCTGGGCCTGGGCGCTGTCCCTCAGCTCTTCAGCTTAAGGCGAGCACTCTACCTCTTGAGCCACAGCGCCACTTCCAGTTTTCTAGTGGTTTATTGGAGATAAGAGTCTCACAGACTTTTCTGCCCGGGGTTGGCTTTGAACCGTGATCCTCAGATCTCAGCCTCCTGAGTAACAAGGATTAAAGGTGTAAGCCACCAGTGCCCAGCTACATTTTTTGTTCTTTCTGTCTTTTCTAAGAACTGGTTCCTATTGTACTTACCATATTCATTGTACTGACCATATTCATTGTACTTACTGTATTCATTGGTCAGGATGTGTATGGCTAGACCTTCTCAAATCTTTCAAGCATTCTTTCCTAAGCCACATGCCTTTGGTGCTTTAGAAACCTCTGGATACATCTATCATCTTATTGTTTTACATTCTGTGTGTGTGTGTGTGTGCTGGGGTTTGAACTCAGGGCCTTTCAGTTGCTAGGCAGGTGCTTTACCGCCGAGCCACATCCCCAGCCCTGTTTGCTGGTGGTTATTTTTGAGATGAGCTCCCTCCTTCTGCCCAGCCAACACAGTGGATCGTGACACTCCTATTTGCAAGCTTCTCATGGTCGCTGGGAAGGCACCCACCTCTGTGCCCAGAGTCTCCCAGTGGAGATGGAGTCTGTCAACATTTTCCACCTTTGGTGGTGGCCTGGAATTCCATCCTCCCATGAAAAAAAAAAAGATCATCTATAAGTGGTTGTACAAAGGTGATTTCGTGCAACAAGTCAGTTTATGAGTACAGTGCGGTCCCCCCTTCGTCACCCAAGGAGCTAAGATGGCAGGCATGACCAACCAATGCCGGCCTCATTTCAGATCCTCTCTGGCTGCTACCTGTTGGAATTAATTTTGGCTTTTCTCCTTTTGTGGGAGAGGTGCCCCTTTGCCTGTCTGTCCCTTAGCGTTAGGCTTGTGCTCAGGTATCCTAGCAACAAAGCTAATAACTGCAGTCGAGTTTTCTCTTTTTCTAGTATTCCAGTATACTATTCTATTTTTAAACACCAAAATACTGTGTTTTTTAAAAAAATAAAGTGTATGGTACTGTTATTTTTGGTATTTACATCTTGAGATAGTGTGTGAGAGTTTGCTGCTGCAGAAAGAAAAATTCGAATAGAACAAAAGATGGTCAGTTGTTTGGAAAAATACCCTTTTCTACCTTCCCTGTCCTCCCAAGACGGGGGTGGGGGGGCGGGGGAGGGCAAACATGCTTTGTGTCAATAGTTCCTGCTAGCCTGGCACAGGTCAGGCCCAGGAGACTCTACCTGCCGGTGATAAAAAGCTAGGTTCTTCCTCTCCAAGCTCTGGATCACATTTCCTATGGTGGAGCAAGTCATTCTAGAGGCCCAGAGGGATTTGAAGTGGGTGGGTGGGGTTAGTGTTCTCATGGGGACACATATGTTTAACCGCTGGATAATTAGGGCTCAGCTACAACACTGTCTTTACCTGGAAGAACTGCACTCAATGAATCAAAGCAGTTTAATGTAAACGTGTGCTTGGCCGGCTCCCCTGTAGTCTCTGTTGTTCATGAAACTCAAGAAGGTTGAGGTTGGAGGCCAGCCCTGGGCAAAAATGTGAGGCCCTAACTAAAGCAAAAGGGTTGGTGACATGGTTCAAGTGGTAGAGCACCTACCTAGCAAGTAGATGTTGAATTCAAACTCAAGGCCCTGATTTCAAACCCAGTCCCACAAGAAGAAGAAGAAGAAGGAGGAGGGGGAAGAGGAGGAGAAGGAGGAAGAAGAGGAGATTCAGTTGTTTAAATTTACTTTCCATTCAGGTTTGAGTTTGTTGCTTTTGCAATGGTCTGTTAACTTCATAGTGCTTAGGTTGTAATAAACATCTGCTGTACCACTTCTTCGTGGGTAGAGTCATTGTGGTGTTGGGTATTTTGTAATGTTTATGAATCTGCATGTTCAAGGTACAGCCACTGGCCAGTTTTAGTGATTTACAGTCATTTTTACGAACCCCGTGTGCCGAGTGTTACATGCGTTTCATTGCTGCAATGCAGGCAGTTTTCTCTCTGGCATTGCCCTCTGCAGCTCTGGGACGATTGTGTTCTTTCTCTGGTCAGTGCAGAAGATCCTTCTCTGAGGGGGCTCCATCTCAGGAGGGCCTCTGGAGGGCAAAGCCTCAGCTCAGGACCCCTTAAGAGGCCTAAGCATGGCAGCCAATGGGGCGCTGGCCAGGCTGCCCAGGCAGCCAATGGAGCGCCAGCAAGGCTGCTCAGAGCGGCCAATGGGGCGCTGGCAAGGCTGCTCAGAGAAGTCAATGGGACCCAGGAGTTGATGTTTGCTTGAAAAAACAGCGCTGGGGTACTCACTGGACGCCAAGTTGAAAATGAACTATACAACTTGTGGGTGGAGATGGGAGGGAAAAACTGGTAGAGTGGGAGGGAAGGGGCGTCGTGACATCGTCCAAAAAGAGATATCCTCATATCCTGACTTAGGTAACTTTCCTCTCTCTGTACATCACCTCTATAATAACAATAAAAATGAAAAATATAACCAACGCTGGGAAGAGGACGGAGGGGCAGCTTCTCCAGGCTGCCGTGGAGCTGACTTTAACCTTGTCAGTGACCTTGGGGACGCTCCAGTGAACTCCTTCCCCGGAATACCACAACACAGGGGCCCGCCTGTTTTGTTTGTTCAGGAATTCAGAGGAGGGAGCTCAGAGGCCGGGATGAAAAGCGTGCCAGAGTTGTGCACGTCTTGCTGTGTGGATGTGTTTGCCCAGCATCAATTCCCCGGCTTGGCAGCGTTGCCCGATGAGCTTGCTCTTGCTCAGATACCACCCAGGCTGGGATGAGCGGTCTCTGCAGGGTGGCGTGCTGAGTCGAGTGAGTTCAGGACACTTGTGGTGGTGTTGATTGAATGCCAGCTCTGTGCCAGGCGGCTGCAGCAGACTCCACTGCAGGATGGGTGGGGTGATGGAGCTTGCTCACAGGAACCGGCCCTCGCCCCCCTTCCTCCTCCTGGGCACAACTCCAGCCCGCACCGAACACACCTGGGATGTGTCCTGCCCCAGCGCGCTGCTCCCGCCTCCCTGGCTGGGTGGCCGATGTCCCCTGTCCCCAGAGAGCAGGGCACAGCCCAGGCACCCTGAGTTCTTGCTGCCCACGGCATGGCAGGGGTGGGGACCTATAGCACATCCCCCCAGGGGCCTCCCCTCCCCCACACCAGGCCAAGACACACACCCCCCATCCTGCAGAGCTGGTTCATCCCGAGGGAGCCCCTGTCTGGTCACCTGAGGGAAAGCAATGATCCACGCGGGACTTGGCTCCCTCGTGATGGATACAGGCTGGTGGGGGGGGTAAGGGTGGGGGGGACCTCCTGTCCCTGTCCTGGAGGTGCTACCTGCTTGCGGGCACCTGGAGTGAGACCACAGTCAGCCATCTTGCAAGGGATCATCGGGCAGCCCCCCAGCCCCGCCCCTGCCACATCCCTCCCAGCCTCCACCTGCTGCTGCTCGCCCCCTCCCTCTGGAGAAGGCCTGCGGGGCTCCTGGTCCTCCACTTGCCCCTGTGGTCATGGGAAGCCAGGGTTCCACGCCCCACCCCGGGCTGCTGCCTGAGCGCCCGCCCTGCCCGGCCAGCCCCCCTTCTCTCTGAGCATGCGATGCGGCCCTTGCCGGCCTGGACCCTGAGGTGGGAGGCTAACTAGGGCCACCACGGTCCTGAAGACACCATCTGGAGACCTCAAGAGCCGAAGGGACACAGCTGGCCAGGGTGTCAGCAGCCTGACCTCAGGGCGGGCCCCGCTGCGCACCCCCTGCAAACACCTGTTCCTCCGGTGGAGGTCTTTTTTATTCTTTATGGTGCCGGTCCCGGGGCTTGAACTCAGAGCCCAGGCGCTGTCCCTGAATAGATTTGCTCAAGGCCAGCGTTCTACCACTTGAACCACAACTCCACTTCCAGCTTTTTGGTGGTTCCTTGAAGATGAGACTCATGGACTTTCCTGCTGGACTAGGTTTGAACTATAATCCTCAGATCTCGCCTCTGAGTAGCTGGGCTGGCAGGCGTGAGCCACCGTGCCCGGCTGGACGTCTTTCCCAGCACATCCTCTAGGCAGGCCATCACCCTGGTGCTTCTGCCGGGAGCTGTTAGTGAGCAGGGAGAGCTGGAGCGGGCTGGGTCGGGTGCCGAGCGTGTCCGCACCCCGTCTCCGGACAGCAGAGTACCAAGTGGCTGACCAGCACAGTTACTGTGGCCGGGGAGGCTGTCCGGGACCCGGGAAGCATTAACCAGCCCGTGCATGGTCCCTGCCTTGTAACCGTGTCTGGGCTTCCCCGTGGCCTCCCGCCCCTGCCACTGCACCCCTGACCTGTCCCCCTTTCACGGGGGACAGTGAGGTTCCACCTACGGGTGAGTGGACGGTCAAATCTGGTCACGTCCTCACATGGGTCATCTCTGCAGATGGAGCATCCTCGCTGCAGGCCCCACCTCCCCGCCCCGCCCCCTTCAATCCAGCTCGGTGCGGGCAGCTGGGGGCGGGGGGCTGTGTCCCAGGCGCCTCCTGAATCTGCCTCCAAAAAGTGGGAGTGGGGGGTCCCCATATATTTTTGGGGGGTCAGATTTGGGTCTTGAACTCGGGGCCTGGGTGCTGTCCCTCAGCTCTTCAGCTCAAGGCGAGCGCTCTACCACCTGAGCCACAGAGCCACTTCTGGTTTTCTGGTGGTCGATTGGAGATCAGAGTTTCATGGATTTTCCTGCCCGGGCTGGCTTTGAACCGCACTCCTCAGATCTCAGCCTCCTGAGTAGCTAGGATGACAGGCGTGAGCCACTGGCCCCCGGCCAGCACCCCACTTCTTCACTAGAGTCTGGCTGGTACTTGGTTCTTCGGCCCTTCTCTTCAGGTCTGTGCAGGGCTGGTGGGTGCAGGGCATGCAGCAGGCACTGATGAGCGCTGGACGATGCGCGAGTCACCACAAGCCATTGCTGGGGGGCTTTGCTCAAGAGCGCGGCTGCTGGCCATCATCCTCGCCCGCTGGGCTTGCAAGGCACCGGGACCCGCGCCCTTGCCGCTGACCTTTCCTTGCCCTTGAATTTGCTATCAGAGGACAGGGAAAGGACGGGCCTGTGAGGTGCGGCCGCACCCGGCGCGGTTCCCCTGCTCCTGCTGCCTTTTGCCCCCAAGTTCTCTCCTGCAGTCTGGAAAATCAAATTTTCCTCTGTTTCAAAATAGGCTTGCGCCTTGAAAACAAGCATGTTCCGTGTTAGCGCCTCTGGTAGCCGTCAGCAAACCCGGCCCCTGCGACTTCTAGGATCGTTTCCAGAAAAATAATTTACTTTCCATCCTGGAGTCTGTCAAGCCAAGTGGACTTCACTCTCTTTTCTGAGGTTGGAGGAGTGAATCCAGCCCTAAAAAAAAGACGTGGATTCCAAAGCTTCTCTGCGGAGGCGCCTCTTGGGGGGGTTTAGGCTGCAGATTAAACTAAAAAGGAACTACCAGGAGAGCCTGGGGCACACCCCGTGCTGCCATCCATCAGCACTGTTTTCCCAGAAGTCACAGCGTTTGCATTAATGATAATCATCGCTCTATCAAACGTCACTTCTGCAGGCTAAAAATAGCTCCTTTCCTAGCATCCCAAGCTAAGGACTTAGGCTGCAGATGAATGGGCCGAGATTCAAGTCTAGACGGGTTAGTTTTCCTCTGGCCTCAGTTTCCTGGTCTGAAAAACAGGAGCAATAATGTGCCTTCTCACCAATAAAGGGAGGGAATCAGGTATGGCTGGCTCAAGCCTCATCAGGCACAGGGGACACACAGTCCAGGTACTGCTAGGGTACCACAAAACCTCCTTCCCTCTCTTCCTCCCTTTTTCCCTTCCTGCCTTCCTTTCTCCCTTCCTTCCCTCCTTCCTTCCTCCCTTCCCTCCTTCCTCCTTTTTCTTTTCTTTTTTTTTGAGACAGGATTTTGCCACATAGCTCAGGCTGGCCTCGAACTCAAGACCCACCTGTCTCAGCCTCCTGAGTGCTGGCAGCACCACCTTACCTGGCCACATTTTTATTTCTCCTAAAACAAGAATAAAGTCATGGTTATAATAGTAAGCACCTAACAAATCTAACCTAGATTATCTTAGCCTTTTACTAAAACAGCCATAAACATGTGATTTTAAATGCATTTTTTAATATGGCAGAGGAGACTCACAAAGGCCAAACTATTCAAGACCTATGAAAGTCATAACACAGCCCTGGTGTACGTACCAGGGCCGTCCAGACCGGGCTGTGTGACACTCTGCTGACAAATGCCTTGATCTTCAAGGCCCCAGGACTTCTGTTTTCCATCACCACTTTTCTCATATTTGTTTCATGATGCAAAAAGGCTGCTGGAGCATTAGCCAACAAGTCTGCATTCCAGACATCAGAAAGGAAGGAGTAAAGCGTAACAGGAGCCCAAGTTGCGCACCTCACTTAGGAACATGGTGAAATTTTCCAATAAACATGGACATGTCTGTATGCTTTGTCCCTCCTGAGACAGAGGGTTTACACAGAGATAAGAGAATGGTGGAGACAGAGGAGAGCATGGCAGACAAGCCTCCTGCCAGGCCCCTTACCCGGCTGTGGGGTGCTTGAGGAGCAGGTCTAGGCACGGGGGGTGCTTCCCACCCATGGCAGGGGTCCTCACCAGAGCCCCCTCCCCCCCACTGGGCAGGAAGCTCATGGCCACTCCTGGCCCGGAGCAGCTGCTCTGTGCTGCTCCTGTAGCTGGATAGATGAATAGATGGACAAGTGGATGGATGGATGGACAGATGGGTGGATGAGTGTATATGTAGATGGACAGACGGATGGACAGATGGACGGACAGATGGATGGGTGGACAGGTGGATGGATAGTTAGATGGACAAGTAGATGGATGGATGGACAGATGGATGGATAGTTAGATGGACAAGTAGATGGACGGATGGACAGATGGACAGATGGATGTATGGGTGGATGGATAGATGGACAGACAAATGGAGGATGGGTGGATGAATTGAAGGATAGATGGACAAATGGATGGATGGAACCTTCCCTGGCTCCCCTCCCCTTCCTACTCCTCATGACCATGGACGGTCCCTCAGCGAAGGCTGCTAGCGCTGTCTCCATGCCCGGTGCTGCCGGGCCGCGGTTCCCAGCAGTCAACAGGGAAGGTAAAGGTCCACAGCCGTGTGCAGTCTGTCTTCTAAAGGGGACGGGAGCAGCTACAGGAACAGCCCAGCAGGAAGGGGCCAATTCCAGAAGGGCAGGGCAGATTTTGTGAAGGAGCAGCCACAGGATGGATGGAGGCCAGATGTGCAAAGGCCCTGGGGCAGGCCTGAGAATAAATAGCCAAGGCCCGTGCAGCTGGCCGGGGGGGAGGGGGCAGGGCTCTCAGCATCTCACAGGTTGGAGAGGGCCGTCCTTCAATTCTGAAGGACATGGGAAGCTGGGGAAGGGGAGGCGGGCGGGGGAGGGGAGAAAGTGTCATGACTGAGGCTGGGGGTCTGGTGACAATGACAGGTGCATGGGGTAGTAGCTGCCATCTGGCTTCCCGTGAGGTCCCCTCCCATGTCAATCTCGTCTCCGGCTGGGGGGGCTGCCCCCATCAGCGGGGTCTCCTGGGTCAATGGCTTCCGTGGGGAAGGCCCCATCCCGATGCCCAGTGGGCGCCTCAGCCAGGCTCCCCTGAGTGCAGCCTGCAGGCCGGGCGGGAGTTGGGAGGGTTGCTGTGGGAGCAGCTGTCTGTGCCTCTGTCCCCCTCCCCCCCGGCCGCGTCTCACCCCTGCCGGGTGAGTGGGAACGTGGGTGGTCGCCCAGCTGTGTCCAGCTGCGTTCTCACCACAGTTTACAAATAGCAGTGGGTGAATTCATTTCCAGTACTGAGATGACCGTCCCAGGGCCATGGCTCTCAGTGCAATTGTAGCTTTCTGGCTGCCAGACTCTCCATCCTTCTGTCCATCCATCTTTCTGTCCACCCATCCATCCATTTGTCCATCTATCCTTCGATCCTTCCATCCATCCATTTGTCTGTCCATCTATCCATCCACCCATCCACCCATCTGTCCATCCATCCACTTGTCCATCTATCCATCAATCAATCCATTCATCCATCTATTCATCCATTCATCCATCTATCCATCCATCTGTCCATTCATCCATTCACTTGTTCATCTATCCATTGATCAATCCATCCATCCATTTGTCTTCCATCAATCCATCTACCCATCCATCCACCCATCCATCCATCCGTCTATCCATCCACTTGTCCATCTATCCATCCATTCATCCATTTATCCATCTATCCATCCATCCATCCACTTGTCCATCTATCCATCCATCCATCCTTCTGTCCATCTATCCATACACCCACACACCCATCCATCCATCCATCCATCCACTTGTCCATCTATCCATTGACTGATCCATCCATCCACCCATCTGTTCATCCATCCATCCATCCATTCATCTATCCATCCCTATGTCCATCCATTTGTCCATCCATCAATACATCCATTCATTAATCCACGTATGCATTCATCCACCTATCCATATATCTCCCTGCCCATTCACCCTTCCATCCTTCACCCATCTTTCTATCCACTCACCCACCCACCCATGGCACTGGCTTCACTGTCAGCGAGAGCTGGTAGGAGCACTCTTGCTTCGCTGGTCAGACCCTCATCAGTGGTAGAAGACTCCAGAAACAGAGCCTGGGGAAAAAGTAGGAAGGAAAACCCTCACAAGGCTTCTCCCGTGTGCAGAGTCTGGCGGGTGTCAGGGTGAGTTCACAGTGGAAAGCTGTCCACACAGCAGGAAGCTCGCAGGCTGTACCCAAAGCACGGTGCCTGCTGCACGTGCGGACAGAGCACGTGTGACTTTACACCCGGCCCCAGGCCACTGCTCCACGCTCCTGCCCGCCTGCCCTGGGCGGACTTAGCGGTCAGTGGCCTGAACAAACCCTGCCTGGGAAAGGAAAAGGACCCGGAGTCAGGACTGTCTGTCAATGGCTCCCTGGTGGCCCCAGTACTGAGGTTAGACTTATCCGCTGTGGCCTAGGGCAGGGGGGCGGGGGTACTGAATAGCCAGCCACTTACCTTTTCCCACATTTTCTTAATCTGTTCCCATAGCAACCCTAATAGGAATCGGGTTGCTAGAAAAGCATCCGTTTCTATAGAAACAATTTGTTCTATAAGAGAAAAAGTTTACTTGGTAGCACATGAAATCTAATATTAGGATTTTGGTTTGGTTGGGGGAGTGCATATATATATGTCACAAGAATACTTCCCAACCACCTCCAGGCCTCCGTGTCCTTGAGCTCTCTGTGTTCATCTTGGTTCCTTGGTGGAGGATGCAGAGCTCTGTCCCTCGAGATATTTACTAAGAATATAAAAAAATTAAAAATTGTAGGCCACATGCACACCTGGATGCAAGTAGCCAGACAGAAGCTTGCTTGAGACTGTTGTGGGTTTGGTTTTGGTTTGGTTTTGGTTTGTTTGTTTTTTGTGGGGTTTTTTGCATGGGAATTTGCTGTTTTCCTTTAAAAACCTAAATGAGGTAGGCAGTTTTGTTTGGTTGCAAGAAGCTGGAACTCAACTCAAAACTGGATAAGAAAAAAAATTTTTTTAAAGAAGAAGGTGTATTAGTTTGCATCTTTAATAACTTTGAAAGTGTCAAGTATGGCTAGATCCAGGACTTAGGAAGACCTAGCTTGTGTCTCTCAGCTCTGACTCACTCCGTGTGTTGGTTCATTCCCAGGCAGCTCTTAGAAGGTTCCAGCAGGTCTCACCTTATACTTGGGCTTTGCTGATGCTCTCAGAGCAGAGGCGGCACCGCTTCCTAATAGTTGTAGAAGAAGTTGTGGCTGTGGCTCATGGCATTGAGGTAGGTACATGGGCCACCCCACAACCAATCACAGCAGGCTGGGAAGGGATGGCATGAGCTGATTGGCTAGGCCCTGGGGGTGGGGCAGAGGTGAGGTCAGCACCTTCCTGTATCTGATCCCAAATCTGGGATGGGGGTGGGTGGAGTGGTGGGAGGGGGAGGATGGTCAGCAGATATGGTATTCACTCTGCTGACTGATTCTCCTTGTCCCCCACCCCATTTAGAATCAGAGGCCTGGCCTGGAAAGTTCCTGCCACGCTGGGCCCCAGAGCCAGCCAGGAGGGCTTTACTCCCCTAATCTTTCTTTCTTTCTTTCTTTCTTTCTTTCTTTCTTTCTTTCTTTCTTTCTTTCTTTCTTTCTTTCTTTCTTTCTTTCTTTCTTTCTCTTTCTTTCTTTTCTTTCCTCCCTCCCTCCCTTCTTTCCTTCCTTCCTCCCTTCCTTTCTCCCCCCCCCTTTTTTGTTGATATTGAGGCTTGAACTCAGCCTGGTGCTGTCCCTCAGCTCTTCAGCTCAAGGCGAGTACTCTACCACGTGAGCCATAGCACCACTTCCAGTTTTCTGCTGGCTTATTGGAGATAAGAGTCTAACGGGGACTTTCCTGCCTGGGTTGGCTTTGAATTGTGATCCTCAGATCTCAGCCACTTGAGTAGCTAGGATTACCGGCGTGAGCCACCGGCGCCCAGCTCTCTCTCCTAATCTTCATGTGGCCTAATTCACCTCCTCCCAGCTCTGCTTCCAGAATGCTCTAAGAACAGAGCACCAATCTTCTGATGGGAGCTGGAAAACTCAGAATACATTTGCACGTTATCTAACCTATTCTAGAAAGATGAGTCCTGTGTCTCAGCTCTGACGGCTGCCTGCGGGCACCGGTGCCAGCAGTGCCACCTTCAGCGGCGCCAACTCCAGTGTGCAAAGGTGACTGCAATCAGGGACAAAACAAGATGATCAGGAGACACAGCCTTCCTTCCAGGGTCCAGAGAGTTCTGGAAAATCATGTCGTCAGCAGAACCAGCGCGCGCGCGCGCGCGCACACACACACACACACACACACACACACACACACACGGTGGGGTTTTTGTTTTGTTTTTTTTCAAAAGTATTTCCTGAGTTGATGGAAGGTGTGAATTATTTCAGGCAAGGTGTTGGTGTGTGGCCAGTAATTTAAATATTTAAGTTAACAAGATTTCCTAGGCCTATTAAGAATTTAAAAATAGGATTATTGAAATTCAGAGTTCGTTTTGATGTGAATTTAACTTCTGCTCTGGGCGCTTTTGACTTCAAAAAAAAAAGCTTCATTTTCATTGCCATTAGCTTGCAAAGATATTCTAAAAGTTTTAAAATGTCCTCGGGATTTTCTTCCCCCTTGTTAATAACCAGGGCTAATCCTTTTCATGGAGATGACTTCTAGTAAGTTCTCAGTGCCCGGGTGGGCCCGTGGGCAGGGGCTGGGCTGGGCTGGGGGATGGGCAGGGATTGGCCAGCAGCCGCTCATCCCAGGGCGGGCTCTGCTTTTCTACTCACGCTCTGGCTGGAGCCTCAGTTTCCCCTCCTCTTCTTTCCTCCTCCATCCAATCTCCCTTCTGCTGCCCTTCTCTGTAGCTACCTCTGGTAACTACTTTTTCCTCCCTCTCCCCCTCTCTTCCTTCCTTCTTCCCTCCCTCCCTCCCTCCCTCCCTCCCTCCCTCCCTCCCTCCCTTCCTTCCTTCCTTTCCTTTCCTTCCTTTCTTTCCTTTCCTTCCTTCCTTTCTTTCTTTCCCTTCCTTCCTTCTTTCTTTCTTTCCTTGCAGTAGTTTGAACGCAAGACCTCACATTGGCTAGGCAGATGCTCTCCTACTTAAACCAGGCCTCCAGACCATTTTGTTTTGCAACTTTTCAGATAGGGTTTTGCTCTTTATCTGGGTTGGCTAGGATTGTGCACTTCCTGTCTCCCTCTTATATCGATACTCCCAACTGTGGGTTGGGATGGGAGTTCAGGAACTTTTCTGCTTGGGCTGACCTTTAACTGTGATTCCCCGCAACCTCAGCCTCCTCAGGAGTTAGGATTACAGATGGGAGCCACTTTGCCTGGCTCTATGCTCTACTTTGGTGAGATCAACATATCTCACTATTGGGTATGAGTGAAAACAGGGTGTTTGTCTGACTGTGCCTGGCTTATTTGATTCATTCAGGATTGTCCAGATTCTCATGAATGACAGGATTCCATCCTTTTTTAGGCCTGGATAGTGCTCCACTGTGCCCACCCACTGTGACGGACCTCTCGGTTGGTTCTGGCTCTTGCTGGTAGTAAATAGCGCGGCAGGCAGGGTGGCGGCTGTCGGTTGCACGTACTTACTTCCGTTCCTATGCAAATAAACCTAGCCGAAGATCTCTGGATCTTCTGGTAGTTCTAATTTCAGTTTCTTTCCTTTCTCTCTATCTTTTTTTTGTTTGTTTGTTCTTTTCAAGCTCTCCATGTGTAGCCGAGCCTGGCCGCAAACTTGTTATCCTCCTGCCTTTTCCTGCCAAGAGCTTAGATTACAGGCAGATGCCACCGCGCCCGGCTATCTTTAGTGTCTGAGGAACCTCCTTCCAGTTCCATTGTCTGCTTCTGATGCAACGCTCCAGTTTGAGCTTGTAAACCTGTGAGAACAGGCAGGCCTTCTCCACGGAGCCCTTCATTTCCTTCCTTACTCACTCGCTCCTTCTTTCATTCACTCGCCCGTCCATTCATGGAGCATTCATCGTTTCTCTCCCGCAAAGCCCAGGGCTCTGACAGGCTCTGACGGGCGCTGCTTCCAAGTTGCCCTTGTCAGGAGCACACCACCCCTCCTCTCCACCCCCGATGGTCTCCCCGTTGGCAGCCTGCGCCGGTTCCCCGGGGGGCTGCTGGCACGGTGGGCTTTCCGCCTTGGAATGAGGGGGTCCCTCCCCCAAGGGGTCACTGGTGCGCACCAGGGTCTGGCCAGACTCAACAGCAGCTGCCCAGCCCGCCTGGGTCGAGGGGTCCGGTCCGGGGCCCCCACGGGCCTCCCATGCAGCTCACAGCACCTCGCCCCACCTTGCCCAGGACAGAAACGCACCCCCCTCATCTCCCCATCTTACAGCTGGAACCACTGAGTCAGGGAGCCCCGCAGCTCCCAGTAAGGAGAGGCAAGATTTGAACTCAGAGCCCATTTAAACTGTCTTCCCAATTTGTACCTGTTCCTTGTTGTCGTTGATACTGCGGTTTGAATCCAGGGCTTGGTGCTTGCCAGGCCGGTGAGAGATCGCAGAGCCACACAGCCAGCCAGCCCCGGTTCCCGCTTCCTCTCATTCCCCACTTCCGGCCCTGCCCTTCCCCGGCCTGGCAGGGCCCTCCTCCTGCCTCAGCCTCCAGGGAGGCCGGGGTGACAGGTGTGAGCCCTGGACCCACTGCGAGGTCAGCAGGTGTGGCCTCTCACTCCCAGGGCCAGCCTCTGAAGTATGTAGCTTGCTTTTTTTAAATAGTAGCTTGATGGAAGTTTAATTTACATACTTATAATTTGACTTTTTCCTGTGCAGTGCCAGGGACTTAGGCAAATACGTCATGGTTTCCTGGACCAAGGTGAGGGGGGGGGGCGATGTCTTCATTTGATCGCCCTCAGCCTATTCCTCCTGCTTGGTTTGGGGAAGCAGGCTAATGGAAGGTTCTGGGACCTTGTGGGCCTCTGATCAGAGGCTCGTTACAACATTTGTCCTGCCTCCCTCAGCTGCCAGTCCCTTCCTGCAACCAGGCACCACAGCAAGGAGCCTGGGCACTGGGGATGAGGCCTCGGGGCCGTCCCCCTGCTGTGCCGATCAAAAATAGAAATCAGAGAAATAGAAATAGAAAATCAAAGTAGAAAATAGAAATCACCTGAAAGTCGCTGTTTGGTACTTGAAAATCAGGCTGTGTTTAATCAGGGAGAGAGGGGGGACTGAATCACTGATCATAGTATTGTCTACACAGCCGAGTGGATTTGTAAATGACACGTGACTGGCTATTTTTAGCTCCGGAGTTTGGAGGCTGAGGCCCTCCCCCCTCCCCGCTCCCCGATCAGCTCTTTACTCTGACCTTCCCCGGTCTCCTCTATCAGTCTTCAGGGGAGGTAGGAAAGGGAGTTGAGCAAAACCCTTTCTCCTGGGCTGTTTTGAGGCCTGCGATCCTTGGATTTGTAAGCAGAGTTTGGCAGGCAGGTGGGTGTGGGTGGTTTGTGCTTCCTGGATGTCTTTCTCTCCCCTGCAGCAAATCCTGCGGCATATGGGAAGAAAGAATCTGAGCAGTAATCTCCACCAATCCCAGGGTTTCTGGAGAGCCGGGGCGGCTGGTCTCCTAGGACCTTCATCCCTGGGATTCTTGGCCTCTGGTGGCCCAATGAGTGACCTTGTCTGGCCACAGTGTGACCTTGCCCTCAGAAAGGGGCACTGCTCCTTTGGGGACCGCAGGGCTTTCCCCGTGGCCTCTGTCCTAGAGCTGGAAGTCACTGAATACTTATAAAATTATGCTTCGGAGCCAAGGCTGGCGGCGAGGGCGCTGTGCCCCTCCCGGCGCTGCCTGGGGAAGCTCAGACGTCTCCATCACTGCACACCAGTTCTGCCCCAGCATGCTCTGCTCCAAGCGCTGTCCACGTCCCAGCCCTGCCCTGCTGCGGCCTGGAGCAGCCGCCTAGAAGCTGCTCTGGCCGAGAAGTGTCCACTCCCTACTTGGGCCCACAAACTCGCTCAGAGCAGGAGGACATCTTGGTGCGCAGCCTCCATTTTGATCTGTGTCCCTTGGTCCTCACAGAGTCTCAGGGCACAATCCAGGAAGGACAGGAAGATGTGCCGGTGTTGGGGCCCGAGGCGGCCATCCCCAGCCAGCGAAAGGGACTTGGTCACCCCGACAAGGCTGCTCCCCTCTGGGAGGAGATGACCACCTCACAGGACTGTGCGTGCATGCCTCTCGCCCGCTTCTCTCCGGCCTTTTGTCTATTTAAAACTACAGCTCATGTCTGTATCCAAAGATGGGCAGCAGAGCTGCCTTCCCATGGCTGCCCCGTAAGGAATCTCCTTTCTCCACCCTTCACCGTGTCTCTGTGTCGGGCATGTTGGAGAGTGGCCGGGCCTGATGTGGAGCTCCTGGAGCTTGGGTCTGGGCCCCGTTGACCTGTGCGGCCAGATGATCGTTTGTATGTGGGGCTGCCCTGGGCACTCAAGCAGACACACAGCAGCCCTGACCCCTCCGTCACGAGCACCCCCTCCCTGGGGACAGCCAGAATGCCTCGAGACACTGCCAAGTGGTGGGCCGGGGGGGGGCATCTCTCCAAGTGGAAAATCGAGTGTGTGAGGAAAAAGACTGGCCCCCGGCCCACGCCTGGGCTCTCTGCTCGCGCAGCGTGTGCCGGGGAGCAGACCCATGGTGTGAGCGCGGGCGCCGGGCCGGTGCACCCGTGGCTCGTCATCCGTGTGGTTGCGTGAGTCAGAGCTCGCGTGGCTTTTCCACTCCAGGCTGGCGCTTTCCTGTGGGTGCCGTGTCTCCCCATCCAGCTTTTCTGCCGGTGAACTGGAAGTGAGGGTCTCCCAGATCTGTGCCTTCCCCCCCAGCCTCCTGAGTAGCTGGAGGACAGGCGGGAGCACCGCGCCCCTCATTTCCAGAGAAGAATGTGCTGGAAAGCACGTTGGGCACATCAGGACAGTTGGCGGCAAGTTTGATAGCAGGGAGAACGGATGGGATGGGAATGCCCAGGTGTAGAGTCCTCTGGGTGGGGGCTGCTGGCAGAGCTCAGGGGCGGGGCCTTCTTGGGAAGATCGGGAGGACGAGACCCCCCACACTCTTCCTGGCCCAGCGTGGCTCTCCGTCCGTCCATCGTGGAGGGCCGCGTCTTCAGTCCTCCCAAACCCACGTGGATCTGCCCTGCTTCCCTGCGGGGGCTCCTGCGCTGCGGGATAAGAAAGGCTGGTGGAGGCCTCGCCAGCTCCCCTCCCCCGCCTGCCCACCAAACGAGGCCTGGCCCCACGGGAGCCGTGGTCCTGCGTGTGCGTCCCACTCCTGGCGCCCCAGGACGCAGGGCTGAGTCTGCTGTGCGCTGTTGGGCTTGTAGTCTTCCCAGGTGCCCCGAAGCCGGAACTTCCCGTCCCTTTGGCCAAGGTTCCAAACCACAGAGAAGAGCCCATGCTGCACTGTAGGGACCAGTCTGCAGAATCAGTTTCCCCAGCTGGACACTCTCAAGGCAATCCGTCCTGGGTGCAGGCCCGGGAAGAAGCCCCAGGTGGGGACAGCTCATGTCAGTCACTTTTGTCCCAAGCTTGGGGACCCAACACAGTAGGAAGACTGCTGGTGAGGAGGGCCTACTCCTCTTCAATGGAGTCGTGTGGCTCTGACATTTCCTCCCTGCCCCCCCCACTTCCATCTTCGTGGTTGTCAAGGCAACAGTTTCCCCAGCAACCTGTTGACTTACTTGGCTGCCAAGTTTGTATTATCCAGAGTGGGGAGCTGTAGTGGAGGACTTTTAAAAAATGTCACCAAGGTAACCGCCGGCAGCCGCTTAATTATAGTTTTAGGTAAAGATAAATTCTCTTTTGCAAATGTTAGTATATTTTTAGTTTGGGGAGGGGGGAGTCACCCAGAGATGAACGCACTTTGTAATTATGAGCTCTGAGTTGTGGACAATTCCGTCCCACCTGCAGGAAGGCTGGATTGCCGTCAGGATTGATCCGTTTCCCCAGTAAAGAAGAATAAAGGGAAGAAAGGATGGAGGGAGGGGAAGAAGGAAGAGAGCTGGGGCAGAGGGCAGGGAAGAAGGGGTAAAGGGTAGGGAGGAGGGAGGGGAGGCAGGAAAGAAGGAGGATGGGGACAAACGAGTCCCCGGCCGAGTGTTCCGCAGCGGAGCCAGGAGCCCAGGGCAGCTTCGCCGCAGGTGGTTGGGTTTCCAGGTGCTCTGACAGATGCTCGAGGGCTTGGCCACCCTGGCCTCACCTGCCGCTGTCCCCTGGCCTGGTGGCAAGCCGGCTGCCCCAGCCAGCAGCCATGCGCGGCTGTGACGTGACCCGGTGTCCTGTTTGCCCCTGAGAGCCCAGCCACTGTCCACAGTGACCCGAGTGGACAGCTATCGCTTTCCTTTGATGAGGAGGAAATGGAAGAGGGGAAGAGTATGTTTTGGAGGGGAGGAATGGGGGTCCTGGGGCTTGAACCCAGGACTTGGGCACTGTCCCTGAGGTTTTTTTTGCTCAATGCTAACACTCTAGGGCTGGGAAGGTGGCTCAGTGGTAGAGGGCTTGCCTTGCATGCTTGAGGCCCTGGGTTCAATTCCTCAGCACCACATAGCAGAAAAAAAAAGCCGGATGTGGCGGTGTGGCTCAAGTGGTAGAGTGCTCGCCTTGAGCTGAAGAGCTGAGGGACAGCGCCCAGGCCCAGAGTTCAGGCCCCACGACCAGACCCCCCCAAAAAAAGGCTAACACTCTAGCACTTGAGCCACAGCTCCTCCTCCTCTTCCTCCTTTTCCTCTCCTCCTCCTCTTCCTCCTCCTCCTCCTTCTCCTTCTCCTAATTGGAGATACAATTCTCACAAACTTTCCTGCCTAGGCTGGCTTTGAACTGCGATCCTCAGACCTCAGCCGCCTGAGTAGCTAGGATGACGGGTGCGAGTCACTGGCGCTAGGCGGTAGCTTTCTTGTTTTCGGTGAATAGGTTGACCTTCAGCCCACTCTGGGCTGTGTGTGCCTGCCTGGCCTTTCCGTGAAGAATCCAAGTGTCTTCTGGCTGGCAGGTGCGCTCGGTCCCTGGGGCTTCTGGCCTCTCTAGCTTCCCTCCTTTGGTCCAGGCCCAGGGCCGGGTGAGCCATGCTTTCTCTCCCTGGCTATTTCCCTCAGAGGGTCTGACGGCGCCCGCCTCCCGTCCGGCTCACCGGGAGGCTGCTGGCTTTCCGGTCCTGTGAAGCAGTGCAAGGAGGCTCACTCAGGCTGGGGTTAAAGCCGAGCCCGTGGTGAAGCGGGAGACCGGGAAGGCCATGGGTTATGTGTTCTCCTGCTGCTTTGGGATCCAAGAGCTTGGTCCTGACTCTCACGGCTGCCTTCCTTCCAGGGCTGAGCCCACGCAGCCATGGCGGGGGGGGGGGTGCCCCGTTTGAAGTCTGTTCTTGCTGTATGTGGCTGACTCATATCTCCTGGGGGAAGCGCTGTAATTGCTGGTTCTCGGACCCCCCCCTCCTCGAATTGAATCCTTACACAACTCCCAGGAGAGAAGTCATTAAGCAGGAGGAATCCCTGCGCTCACTTTTGCTGGGTAAACCCCATTACCGCCCATGCTCCGGGCAGCGTAGCTCTGTCTTCCAGCCTCTTCTCTTCTGGGCCGCTTAGCCTCCGTCTCTCGTGGCTGGTGGAGTCCGGCAGGTCGGCACATACTGTGCTCCCTCCGTAGATAGTTCATCCCCCTCGACCCTGTCACCCCTCTGCCACCCCACAGCAGACGCGGAGGTCTGGGCACCATCGCATGCCCTTTGTTCTATCTGGGAGATTCATTCATTCATTCATTCTTCCTTGTCACCTTCCAGCCTACAAACCTTAGGCACACCAAATCCTACATTTTGGTGTTGGTCCGGATGGTTTTCCTGGTACTATCTGGTTGGGCTGGAGGAACAACACCCCCCCCCCATCACACACACACCCCACCTCCTCCGCAGTGAGCACCCCTCTGTCTCTGGTTTTCTGAGTTCCTCCCTCTCTCCCCAGCTTTCAGAACCCCCCTTCTGTCTCCACTCCTGGAGGACTCGCTGCGCCCCCTGGCATTTTGCTGACCTACCTGCAGGCACCCCTGGTTTCACAGCTGCTTGGTCTTCCAGCCCGTGGGGACCCCCTCCCCGCAGAGCCGGGCACCCCTGAGCCTTCCACAAGCCACACCCAGAGATACAAGGAGATCACCCCCCACAATTTAGTTCTTCAAGAAAGAAAATTCTGTCACCTTCCATAAGGGCTCTTCAGCAGAGTCCTTCAGCAGAGACTCTTTCTTGAAGTCAGTTTTCTCCAAACTTATTTGAGCACCGAACTTCCTGTATTGCACCGCAGGCTCTCTGGCTTTCCGCAGAGTTGGGTCAAATGCACTGGAAAATTCATAATCCATCTGATAACTTCAGCCGCTGACAGATGAGGAGCCAGATTCTGAAAGGTTAACACTATTTGGAGTCCATCAGGCCACATCCATTATCGTACTCTGACTGCAGTAGGGGGCCGGACTTCATGGTATAGAGACGCACAAACGCTCTACAAAGGACTGAAGAAGATGCCAGGCCGGTCCTGCTTTCATCCCGCCGAGGGGGCTTGTTATCTGAAGGCCTTCCATCAGAATTATTTCTACAGAGCAGCAAGAGAACTCCCTCTCCGGCTGTATCACTGTATTTTTGGAGTTCAGTGTCTGGCGCGTGCCCCAGCCCTGGCTCCAAAATGTCACCGGCGGCTTAAGACTCATCTCAGAACCAGGGCTCTGACCTTCTCACCTCAGACCCCAATTTCTCTATCTGCAGGGCCCAGACAGCGCCCTACATCACCAGCTACAGGTCCCGCTCTCGAGATGTGGATGGCTGATTACATTCAAGGAGAGAGAAGGTGGTTCTGGAAGACCTCTTGTCTGTCTGAGAGGCTCTCAGGAGGAGAGCAGAGAAGAATCGGCAGAGACCACTGCAAGTCAGATGAGAACATGTTGTTTATCTTAACATTCTATTTACTCTGTAAAGAAGCGATCGATCGATTGAGTAAACCAGACTTGAATGTTCAAACATGGCTTGGGGTGTCTCCTGCCAGGCGCGCTCCTGGGTCCCCTCCCGTGGGGACTGAGCTTCTGCCTGTCCACTCTCAGGCTGAAACCCTAGTAGTGCTGGGAAGAGGCAGTTAAGCACTGAGGCCTTCTGTAGGGGCAGACCCTGCCTGGCCCTGGCCTCTGGAGGACTGGGAAAGAGCATGTCTGTCTGTCTGTCTGTCTGTCTCTGCCTTCATCTTGGGCCTTTGCAGCCTCAAGAAAGCAGTGTTTCTCCTAAGCCGCCTAGTCTCGGGTGGTTTGGTATGGCTGCTGAATGGACTAGGCCGACTTCCAAGCAGGGTCCACGTGGGTGGCTCTCACAGATGCACGGACCGAGGACAGAGGACTCGGGGGAGGCACGTGGAGGCTGGATTCCCGTAGCAGCCATTCCCCGCCTTGCCCGGCACAGGAAGGCAGTGATGTGTTTCTCGGATCCTCTGTCCACCCACCTTCCCAGGGTTTGTCTTTTCATACGAGGTCAGTGACCTCGGCTGGGCTTGAGTGTCCCCCACCTGGGTCCTGGGGCGATGGTGGAGATGTTGCTGACTAGGACCCTTGGGACCCCAGGGGGGCACCCAGGAGGGACATTCGGTGCCCAGAAGAGCCCCAGAGGCCCGTGATGGGGTGGGGGTGGGGTGTCACGTGAGGGCCACAGGGCCTGAGCCAGGCCCTCTCCACCCTGGGACAGGCCCCTTGGGAAGGGGCGGAGCTTGGCAGGTGCTGCCCCCTCCACGCCCAGAGGAGGCGTGGCCGGCCCTGGGAGGGAGGAGGGTCCTCCGCTCCCCCAACCTCTCTGCGGCCATCATTAAGCAGAATCTTCAAGCTTTTAATTAGCAGCGTATTAGCATATTTACAAGCAAGGAAGCCGCTCTGGTGAGGGATAGCGGCGGCCGGGAGGCACAGCCTAATTTTACCCCTCATTCAGAGACTATTAAAGACCAGCTTGAGAACCAGTTGTGCTCAGCGCATGCTGGCGAGGGTTGGTGACCAGATGAAGATGGCTTCTCCTCCCTTCCAGCCGTGGGGGCGTGGGACAGGGACCCCACGGGAAGCCCGCAGTGCCCCGCGGGACAGGTGGGGCTGACCTGAGCAGCCAGGACAGAGCCTCTGACGACGTCACCAGGCCCCCCTCCCCTCGCTTCTTTAGGGTCACCTTTAAAACTGGCCATTTTTCAAGAGGAGGTGACAGCTTACTTTTTCATGAAGTCTGTCTCTTGTCACCAGCAGATGTTTAATTAAAACTTTTATTACTGCCTCTCCAGGTGACTGTGGATGCCCAGGACCATGGCAGCCGGCTGTTCCTACCCTGATAGAGACATTAGCCAAGCTCTGTCCTGTACCCACGTGCCCAGTGCCCATCTTGTGCCCACATGCCCAGTGCCCATCCTGTGCCCACATGCCCAGTGCCCATCTTGTGCCCAGTGCCCATCTTGTGCCCACATGCCCAGTGCCCATCCTGTGCCCACATGCCCAGTGCCCATCCTGTGCCCACATGCCCAGTGCCCATCGTGTGCCCAGTGCCCGGTGCCCATCTTGTGCCCAGTGCTCATCTTGTGCCCGGTGCTCCTGTGCCCATGTGCCCAGTGCCCATCTTGTGCCCAGTGCCCGGTACCCCTGTGCCAGGCGCAGGCGATGCCCCTTAACCCCATTTAGAAGCCGCCTTTGTCTTGGGGCTTCCCTTGAAGCCCGCCTCCTCTCGTCTTTGCTGTTCGCTGTGCCCGCTCTCTTCCGACGGCCAGCTCTCTGCTGTGGCTGGCCTACCTTTTCTCCGTAGGCTCTCCAGCACGGAGGGCCGCACCCCTGTCCTTACCCCAGGAATGGGGCTTTGACCCAGCCTTCTACTCATGGTCCAGTACGGGCTCCTTCGGTCGTCCTTTCGCCCCGGGCTGTGGAGGGAGGGTGGTGTAGAGTCGGGACAGCAGCGCCCCGGGCTGTGGGGGGGAAGGGGGCTGCAGCCCCTCAGGGTCATTCTCCCCCGAGGCTCAGCCCCTTTCTCCCCTCCCCCCATCAGACCAGGTCTGCCCTGGGCCTCCATGCCCAGCCCGCTGGGTGCCTGCCAGGCATGCGCATGTGCCAGAGGTGGGGGGGTGACAGGCCGCCCGGAGGAGACCCAGCCCCCACAGCTGAGGTCAGACACCCCCAGTGGTCCTGGTGGGTGCGCATCAACGTCTGCATCGCTCTGCCGCTTTTCCTCAGGGGCACCGGTGGCCTGGCCCTGCCTGGGGGGCCTCCAGCCCCTGCCTTTGTGCCTGGGCTACATCCTGGTGACCTCTGGCCCCTGGCAATGCCACTAGGCCTCCCCAGCTTGAGGACAGGCAGAAAGGCTGATGCCAGGGACGGGGCAGCTGCAGCCCTTTTGGGACTGAGTCACCCTCTGCAGAGTGAACACAGGCTCTCAACGCTCATCCCCAGCTTCGCTGTGCACGGCAGTGCTGAATCATGCAGGGCAGGGGCTGGTGGCTCGGGGCCTTTTACTCGTAAAGAACTCCAGGCTCAAGCCGCCGGCCAGCCGGCGGGGCGGGGGCTGCCGGAGCCCCAGAGACACAGGGGGCCGCTCGCAGATACCAGGTACCGGT